>NC_135815.1:48666927-48934586 GCF_964213995.1 Mustelus asterias | reverse complement strand
TTCTACTCCTTCTACACCTCCTACCCCCCCCCCTCCCACATCCCCTCCTCCTCCTTCCCCCCTCATCCCTCCTCCCCCCCCCCCCTCCCCCCCCCCCCCTTCATCCCTCCTCCCCCCCCCCCCCCCCACCCTCCCCCCCCCTCATCCCCTCCCCCCCCCCCCTTCATCCCTCCCCCCCCCCCTTCATCCCTCCCCCCCCCCTTTCATCCCTCCCCCCCCCCCCCCCCTCATCCCTCCCCCCCCCCCCCTTCATCCCTCCCCCCCCCCCCCCTTCATCCCTCCCCCCCCCCCCTTCAGCCCTCCCCCCCCCCCCCCCCTCATCCCTCCCCCCCCCCCCCCCCCTCATCCCTCCCCCCCCCCCCCCCTATCCCCCCCCCCCCCCCCCCCTTCATCCCTCCCCCCCCCCCCCTTCATCCCTCCCCCCCCCCCCCTTCATCCCTCCCCCCCCCCCCTTCATCCCTCCCCCCCCCCCCCCCTTCATCCCCCCCCCCCCTTCATCCCTCCCCCCCCCCTTCATCCCTCCCCCCCCCCCTTCATCCCTCCCCCCCCCCCTTCATCCCTCCCCCCCCCCTTCATCCCTCCCCCCCCCCCCTTCATCCCTCCCCCCCCCCTTCATCCCTCCCCCCCCCCCCTTCATCCCTCCCCCCCCCCTTCATCCCTCCCCCCCTTCATCCCTCCCCCCCCCCTTCATCCCTCCCCCCCCCCTTCATCCCTCCCCCCCCCTTCATCCCCTCCCCCCTACCCCTCCCCCCCTTCATCCCTCCCCCCCCCCCTTCATCCCTCCCCCCCCCCTTCATCCCTCCCCCCCCCCCTTCATCCCTCCCCCCCCCCCCTTCATCCCTCCCCCCCCCCCTTCATCCCTCCCCCCCCCCCTTCATCCCTCCCCCCCCCCTTCATCCCTCCCCCCCCCCCTTCATCCCTCCCCCCCCCCCCCTTCATCCCTCCCCCCCCCCCCCTTCATCCCTCCCCCCCCCCCCTTCATCCCTCCCCCCCCCCTTCATCCCTCCCCCCCCCCTTCATCCCTCCCCCCCCCCCCTTCATCCCTCCCCCCCCCCTTCATCCCTCCCCCCCCCCTTCATCCCTCCCCCCCCCTTCATCCCTCCCCCCCCCCCCCCTTCATCCCTCCCCCCCCCCCCCTTCATCCCTCCCCCCCCCCCCCTTCATCCCTCCCCCCCCCCCCTTCATCCCTCCCCCCCCCCCCCTTCATCCCTCCCCCCCCCCCCCTTCATCCCTCCCCCCCCCCCCCTTCATCCCTCCCCCCCCCCCCTTCATCCCTCCCCCCCCCCCCCCCTTCATCCCTCCCCCCCCCCCCCTTCATCCCTCCCCCCCCCCCCCCTTCATCCCTCCCCCCCCCCCCTTCATCCCTCCCCCCCCCCCCCCTTCATCCCTCCCCCCCCCCCCCTTCATCCCTCCCCCCCCCCCCCCCTTCATCCCTCCATTTCCCCCCCCCCTTCATCCCTCCATTTCCCCCCCCGGGGGGGGGGGGGGGGCTGGGCGGTTGATTGGCCGGGGCAGCGGAAGTGTGTCAGTGGGTGATGGGCCGCTCCGCTCTCTCACATCCGCCGCCCTCGGCCTGTCTCTCAGATGGATCAGGAGCGGCAGTGGGAAGGCGGCGAGACGGGGCCGGCCGGCGAGCCGGAGCCGGGCCCCGGCCCAGAGCTCGACATGAGCGTGGGGGAGGGCAGCGAGTGGAGGCGGCGGCGGCGGCGGGAGGAGGCGCTGGGCTTCAGGCCGCAGAAGGAGATCCTGTACAACCAGCTGCTGCCGTACTCGGAGCGCCTGGAGCAGGAGTCCAACTCCATCCTGGGCCAGATCAAGGAGAACCTGGGCCGGGCCGTGCAGCTCCGGGAGCTGTGGCCTGGAGTTTTATTCTGGACCAGAAAACTGTCAACGTGAGTGAGAGTTTGTGTTAAACTCCCCCCCCCCCCCCCCCGGATCAGCATCCGGCTCCACATCCCCTCTCTCCCCGCCACAGCTAATCCTCTCCCGGCCGAGCCTCGGCCACCTTCCCCCGGCCCTAAACCTGCTGGTGATTAAAATAAAAGGCCGGTTAAAAATAGAAGTAAATCCCTGGGGAACCAACGGTAGCTCTTTGTTACTACCTCACCAATCTTAACTGAAGGTGGAGGAAGGATGGAAAATAATGGATTTGGAAAAGCTGCTTTTGTCTGACCTTTCACTGGATGAAATATTGTGTTGCTCTGTGTCTGAGGTGCAGCTGACTATGACACGACACTTTTCCCTGTTGACAAAGTTTGATCTGTGTCGATAAGGAAGTGCTGATATATAAACCGCTATTTGGATTAAAATTCAGTGTCAATTTGGCTCATATTACATTAATAACTCAGTTCTTTCCCCACTCTGTCTCCATGCTGATAGTTTTTGTGGGCAATTTGTTTCTTAAATAGTTTTTATGGGCAGTTTGTTGAGTAATTGGCAGATCCTACCCTGGGTGCTTAGTCATGGCTTTACGCTTGTACTTAAATACTTGGCATTTGAAATAACTTTTTGAAGTGTATAGGATGTGTGATTGAAAATATTTTGAAAAAAAAGTAAGAATACCTTCCTACTTAAACAGCAGTTGTTTCTTTCCTTATAAATCAGTTCATCAGGAACCTATTGGCAAAGTTTGATCTGTGTCGATAAGGAAGTGCTGATATATAAAATAGTCTTCGATACCAACAAATTATTATACTTTTGAACATGTTTATGATTTTCTTGTCTTTTAAGAAAAAGCACTTAAGAAATATTTAGTCTGAGCCTATTAGATCACAATATATTTCTGATTTTGCAGTGGATTTTGTGCCCCTGTTGATCACCATCTTTAGAGTTGCATGGCAGTAGCCTGAGAATTGATTTTTTTTTGAACATTTGGCTGGGAAATGGCCTTGTATTAGTAGATTAATATTGGTTTTTATTGGATATATATGTGGAAGATGATCTAAAGAGTGAAGTCTTTTACCAAATGTGATTTTACTTGTTTTATTTCCTCTGCAAATATTCAGAGGAATGTTTGTAAAAGAATTTCTGAACATTGGGTAGCACAATTTTGTTAAAAGATCTTATTGTACATTGTCATTTTTAATTTCTGCTATGATTTCATATTTGAAACCAAAATTTAACAATATTTTGTTACAGCATGCTTTACATGTTGCAATATTATTTGATGCCATGCCAGCAAGATGTTGTTTTGAATAACATTGAAATAAGATATGGCGCAACGTACATTTGTTCAAAATGTTCTGATGGTATTTTTTTTTAGGATTACACAAGGTCTGCTTGTTTACCTCATTAAAAGATTCTGTGGCACAATTTGAAGAACAAAGTTTTCCTGCCATCCCCTCAATCAAGTTGTTGCTGGGGACTTGGCTGTGTGTTAATATGTTTTGTGTTCGCCTGAATAACAGTGCCTGCACACTGCAAGTGATAAGACATTATATAAATACATGTTTTAAATTGTTTCCTTTCCCTTCCAAATTTCAATTAACCTTAAAAATGGGATTTAAAACTTGTGATTTAACTGCAAAAGATTTTAAATTAAACCATCTCTCTGGTGTTTTGATGCAAGGAATAAGCTGTTGACTTATGGATTGTTTCCAGGAGTTGTAAACGACCACTTATGCTTTGAGTGTTCATTTGAAATTCTTGATATGCTGCTTTTTCGGACAATAAATTGCTCTTTATAGCTTACTAGTGGAAAAATATTTTTTGTAAATTTTACTGGATTTCTCCTAGCATTGTCAATTATTTGTTGAATATTTGGGAATGCTTTATGCCTCAATATGGATAAATATAGGTTCTGTTCTTTCTTATCCATGTTAAGCATCTCTATTGGTGAGGCTGACTTTTTTTGAGCAGTTATTTCAAATTATCTAAAAATTGTTTTTCAATTGAAAACATTAGTTCAAGCGATTGTTGTAAAAGTCAGTTGGTGCATTGTGATGTCGCTACCATTATGATATCATGCCAGTAGAAATGACATTTCTTTCTACTTGTATTTCACTGCATTTCTCTATTGAGACCTGCAATTCCTAAAGGTGTTGCAGGCTTGACTGCACATATTGTGGAGAAACTTTCATAATGAATTAGATTGTAATATTTTTCAGCACAAAAAAAAGATTGTTTACTTGGGCAATAACTGCATTTGAGTTTTTTTCTTAAGTTATTTTGAAACAACAGTGAAATTTAACTTTTTCTGGTGTTACCAATCTTGCACCTGTTCGCTTATCATTTGAGTCTTGTCCTCAGTACCTACTATTAACTCTTGATTTTCCAACGCCTCAGACTAGAAATTCTAATTGTCATGGCAATCCCATTATTTACTGGCCTTCACTATATTTGTAATCTTCTCCATTCCCCTTTATGAACCTTCTATCACTGACACCAACCACTTGTGCATCCTCCTCGCCCATGACTAGTACTAAAGTACTAGAGGAATAATTAGTAGCTATTAATTTCCTGCTATTAGAAGCTGAAATCAAGTTGATCATTTAAGTAATTTTTAAACTAGTTTTGTGGAACTCGCTTGCGTATTCTCACTTTTACATCAAAGCTCATGGATGCAAGGTTCACTCTCGAGACCTAAGTACATAATTTGACATTTCTGAGACATTCAACTGAGACCCATCTTTCCTCTTGGGGACATACAAGATTCCATTACACTATGTGAAGAAGTAGAGGGATGTACTGTGTCTTGATCAGCATTTATCCCTCAACCAACATCATTGTTGGAACCACTACATTTTATAACTCATTTTGTCCATTACGTGGAGCCATACTCTAGTACCGGGCGGCATGGTAGCACAGTGGTTAGCACTGCTGCTTCACAGCTCCAGGGACCTGGGTTCAATTCCCAGCTTGGGTCACTGTCTGTGTGGAGTTTGCACATTCTCCTCGTGTCTGCGTGGGTTTCCTCCGGGTGCTCCGGTTTCCTCCCACAGTCCAAAGATGTGTGGGTTAGGTTGATTGGCCATGCTAAAATTGCCCCTTAGTGTCCTGAGATGCATAGGTTAGAGGGATTAGTGGGTAAAATATGGAGGGATATGGGGGTAGGGCCTGGGTGGGATTGTGGTCGGTGCAGACTCGATGGGCCGAATGGCCTCTTTCTGTACTGTAGGGTTTCTATGATTTCAGCCACCAAGGTTCCTTATTCTGAACTTTGCTCACTAAATCATTTGGCCTCTTCAGCTCCCACTTCTCCTTCAAGATCCTTCTGAAAACCTATGTCTTTAACCAAGAGTTTAGCCATCCATCCCAGCATCATCTTGTCTCAACCGCGCCCTCCTACCCCCATTTCTTTGATTGCATCTTTGTGAAGTGTGTTGGCAAGTTGTACCATTTAAAAGAAAAACTAATTTCTCTGCACTTTTCGCTTCAGAGATGTTACAAGGAGAGGCAAAAGGCATGTTTAAGGCACAATTGCCAAGAGTGCGAAGCAGGCAAAGGATATTATAGTGCCTGTATTTTATTTATACTGAGAGATCATAAATAGCTGCTCCAAATGAGAGAGAGGGGTTTTCATTTTTTTAAAAACCTTTGTTGCGTTCCTCTGATATGGTTTTGCTTTTCAAAATGATTTGGAAACAAATTGGAGGAGACGTTTTCAAACCTTTTTAGGTAAAGCTCATTACAGGAAAACCAACACTTCAATTTGTACTTCAGATGGCAGCCTCTGCTTTTATTTTGTGGTGAAATCCCAAAATCATGTAGCTTTTTAAAATTCCTTCATGGATGTCACTGGCAAGCCCTTGAGAAGGTAATTGGGAATTGCCATCTTGAACTGCTACAGTCCTTCTCTTATCTATTTGATAAAACTGAGTGACTTGCTAGGCCATTTCAAAAGCAAATAAGAGTCAACCCCATTGCTGTGGGTCTGGAGTTACGTGTAGACCTGGCCAGGCAAGGACAGCAGATTTCCTTACGTGAAGGACATTAATGAATGAGATTGGTTTTTCTGACAATCAATGATAGATTCATGACACCATTATTAAGATTAATTTTCAATTCCAGATTTATTCATTTGGCATTTAAAATTCCACCAGTTACTGAAATGGGATTTGGATTGGTGTCCCTAGAATATCACCTTGGGCCTCTGGATTACTAGTCCAGTGACATTACCAATACACCACTGTCTTCCTAATAATTTGCTATCTCAATTTGTTGAACATTTAATAAGGAAAACATTAGTTTTTTTTTATACTTTTCCAATTCAATCAAATCAAATCCAATTCAGAGTCTCAACAAGTTGAGACATTTCAGATCCAGGCTGACAAGACAGGACGGGAGACCAAAACCACCCTGTCCTGGGCCTGATCTACATGAGTCAAGCTGATTGGAGAAGGGGGAGGATCCTCCTCCAAGACTTGAGCTCATTTGCATCTTAGCCAAAAGGCCGAGATGCCGCTTTTAAAAATTGCTTCATATGAAACACATGAAGCCCCAGCGCAACCCAATGACCTCAACCAAGCGCAGGCGATCCATACTACACTTGATCCCAGCCAAAAGGCCGAGAAGCGATTTGTTGAAAATTTAATAAGGAAAACATTAGTTTACTGTATCTGGGCAGAGGATCAAGCAACTTCTTTTGAAAGTTTTGGAGATTTGCACCACTCTTGCACATTTCAACACCACATTTCAACGTTCCTTTACAATACAGTCATGTTTGATTTCAGTTTTTTACAGGAGATCCGCTAGTACTTTTAGTTTACGTAGCAAAATAGTGTTGGACATTAAATATATTGGGTGTTTTCCAATGGTGGTGATATTTGAGAATGAAGCAAGAATCGGAAGTAAATTGATTCCAGAAATGTCGATGAGAGCAAGTATAAGAGAAAGTGGAGATGCAGAAAGAAGGAACTGAAAAGGGGCCAAATTGAACAAATAAATGGTTAGAGGAAGGGGTAATTGATTTTTAAAAAACTATGGTCCATGAGAATTGCTTCATAAGGCTGAGATTCCACCCCCGCCCCCCGACCCTTTTAAGTGTATTACGTCACTGCACTTCCAGCAAACAACTCAATGGATGAAAAGTTTTTTGGGATATCCAAAGTTTGGCAAATTGTTATCTTATGGAGGTTCTTTCTTCAGGTTGTTTTGAATTACAGTTGATCTAGCAAGTTGAGCCGTGTAAAGTATTCAGTGCAACAAAGAGCACTGACATAGTGCATCTGAGGTGACCTCAAAGGTGGTGCCACTTTTGGTCCCTTGACAATTATATGAATGTGAAAAATTCATACTAGATATTAATCCTGAGACTTCACTGCTAATAATAGACAGAACAACATATAGTATTCATCCTTGATGATGATGTGCTGTATGATGTGTTCTATCAAATGACTATGAACTTAGTAATTCATGAGTGCCTTTATTTTTGAGTTGTATATTAATGTGAGTGGTGTATATTCCATTTACCAACCAGCCTATATGGATATTTCTGTGTATTCTAAGAATATATTGTCCCTCCTTTACAATCATAAAGCACAGGCTATTTTCCCTATCATGCACGTGGCCAACTCTTTAACAGAGCTGTCCAATTAGTCCTACATGTTTTATGTTTTCCTGTAGTCCTGAAAATGCTATAGATGTGCATCAGTGGTCTGGGGATTAAACATAATGGGATAAGCTTAAACCAAATGTATCAGTGTTTTGGTGGCCATTCCTGTTTATCAGACATTACTCCACTGCAATTAAACATTCAGTTTGCATTTGTTGAAGAGTGAGCTGAAGTACAGATGCGCACTGCATTTTTGCACCAAATCTCATCTGATTACAAATGCCTGAATTGCTTCCAAACATTACTCTCTTCTGTTGGTCTCCTGCTTTTACAGCCAGCATATGCGACACAGGAATGCACTTAGATTCCTTTTTGTCGTTGACTTTGTTTTTCCTTCTGTCAGTTTTGTGTGTGGTTTTTTTTGCGCATTGTGATTGTAGTGCTGTTGAGGAAATTTGACCAGTGAAATTGCAGAATCAGAAACCATTGTACTTTCTGTTGGCCACTTTCCAGAGAAGCATTAGTGACCAGCAGCATTAAGGTCAGATTGGAATCCAATTCATATAAATCTGCGCGTAATATCACTGCAGATTGGCCAGCATAGTTTAATTGCCTTATCACTTATTTGCTTAGAATTTACTTTACACCTTTGCTGTGTGACATCCAGTATGTGGCCATTGTGCCAAAGAAACCTAAAAGTGCCCAGTTCAATGTTTCTTCCTGGTCAGGTTGTTTCTAGCCTTCCTTTCCTTCGTCAGCTCTACAAAATTACAATCAGGTATTCTATCCATGTGGTATGATATTACATTTGAGTCAGCATCATAATTCATAATTTTAATAAATTTGACAAATCTTCAGTTTAACCAATATGTAGAGCAGTGTTTCCCAAGCTACTTTCTACCACAGCCCCGTTTTAACACTTAAAAATTAATGTGACCCCCTGACTGCAAGCAAAAACAAAACAACAAAATGCAGCACTATAACATTCAGTGAATAATCATTAAAGATTGAGTATTATAGATGAACACATACATAATCTAAATGTGAAGAACTGTTTTTAAAGTCTTCATAAAAATGTAATTATTTTATGTACTCACTCCTCAGGCCCACTGAGACGCATGGCCATGCACAGTTTCTCAAAATCTGGCAATGTAGTTGATATTACATGTGAGAGGTCCAGGATTGATTGATATTGAGATTTCAAGAAGGTTAAATAAATTAAATACAACTTCAGACAAATACTCATTGGAAAAAGGAACCGTCACTTTGTACGTGATTTGCAATGTCTTCAGTGTACCAAAAATCTGACAGAGAAACTCTGAAACGTGATTTTCTTTGTGCAGAAATCACACAAAATTTCAAATAAGCTGTTCAGTTTCAGCTGCAGGCAAATCCATGTCGTCAGGCTGAAAGGTGTTTTGGGCCCAATTGAACTTTGTCACATCTGAATTGGGGGGAGGGGAGGGGGGAGAAGAGGAGGAGGAGAAATGCACAATGTGCATCCAGGTGGCTGTGATGGTCGATTATCATATGACATTTATTTGACTGTAGGTGTAACTAGAAAAAAACTGCAATTTCCCAGAAATGGGTGTGTCATTTCAGTAGCAGCTGTCACGCAGAAATAAGATCGATGAGGCTTGTATGTATATATGTATGTATGTTGGCTTGAGCTTACCATATGAAATAATCATGATTTTAGTACTTGTGATCCTATTCATTGTTTCTGTTTCTTGAATTGGGGTCACAGCTTGGGAATTGCTGATTTGGAGTTTATTTCCCCATGAAAGTTTTGCATTCAGCAGACTGGGAAAGGCCACAACGCCTCCTTTTAAATTCCTTCAATTCCTCACATTCATAGGCTACATATTTAATCTACTCTCATGACAGATGGTATAATTATTTTGGAGCTATACTTGTCCTAAAATTATAACTTCTATCTCTTAGGAGACAAACATCTTTTTGGAGAAATACATAATTCACTTTTCAGTATTCAGGAATGTTTATAGTTCCCACCCTTATATCAATAAAAATAAGTCCAAATTTTTGCTTTTCAGATTATTTCAAATCATGCTTTGACACTATGCCGGTGGATAATACTTTGTTTTTCCTTTATATTTTCAGTTATGCTCCTATCATTTTTGTATTTAAATTGTGCTGGATTCATAATGGCTCTTGCATTGCAGAGAAGCGCGGCAGTGTTCAACATCTTTACTGTGTATACATAGCAACACGGATACTATTTTATTATGCAATCATTCATAAGTATGTTAATCACAATTGTAAATTCTTCATTGTCGAAGCAAAATTCTGGGCACCACCACAGGAATATCATTGACTCTATTTGAACTACTTTTTCACTTTTCATCATGTATTCCTTTTTAAATTTGGCTTAATAAAACAAATGGCAAATTGGGTGCAGGGGTTAGGTATTTTCTATGTGAGAATTCATACGAGTACTGTAGTTTATATTCAAGTATCTAATAATAATTACATTTTTAAAGAATTAATAAACACTCAAATCATTGGCACCCGCTAGTTTTGCTTGTAATGAATGCCAGCATCTGACCTGTGCCATCTGAACTTGACAGAATATCTAAAAAAGAGCATTATATATCAGATTTAGCAAGAATAAAATGGCTAAAACCTCAAGTGCTTTGCACACTACTTATAGAACTCGTCACTGAAATGAAGATAACAAAAACGTTAGATTTTTGTTACAAATTGCAGAATGATGAAATAAGAACATAAGAAATAGGGGCAGGTGTAGCCATCTAGCCCCACGAGCCTGCCCCGCCATTCAATAAAATCATGGCTGATCTGATAGTGGTTTAGTTCCACTTACCCGCCTGCTCCCCATAACCCTTAATTCCCTTATTGATCAGAAATCTATCTACCTGTGACTTAAACATATCTAACGAGGTAGCCTGCACTGCTTCAATGGGCCGAGAATTCCAGAGATTCACTACCCTCTGAGAGAAAAAGTTCCTCCTCAACTCTGTCCTAAACTGACTCCCCCTTATTTTGAGGCTGTGTCCTCTAGATCTTGTTTCCTTTCTAAGTGGAAAGAATCTCTCTGCCTCTACCCTGTCGAGTCCCTTCATTATCTTATATGTCTCTATAAGATCTCCCTTCAGCCTTCTAAACTCCAATGAGTACAGGCCCAATCTACTCGATCTCTCCTCATAAGCTAACCCCCTCATCTCCGGTATCAACCTGGTGAACCTTCTCTGTACTCCCTCCAAGGCCAATACATCCTACCGCAAATAAGGGGACCAAAATTGCACACAGTACTCCAGTTGCGGCCTCACCAGTACCTTGTACAATTGCAGCAAGACCTCCCTGCTTTTATACTCCATCCCCTTCGCGATAAAGGCTAACATTACATTTGCCTTCTTGATCACCTGCTGCACCTGCAAACTGAGTTTTTGCGATTCATGCACAAGGACCCCCAGGTCCCTCTGTACAGTAGCATGTTGTAATTTTTCACCGTTTAAATAATAGTCCATTTTACTATTATTCCTTCCAAAGTGGATGACCTCACACTTGTCAATGTTATACTCCATCTGCCAGATCCTCGCCCACTCACTTAGCCTATCCAAATCTCTCTGCAGACTCTGTGTCCTCCACGTAATTCGCTTTCCCACTCATCTTTGTATCATCCGCAAACTTTGTTACCCTACACTCGGTCCCCTCCTCCAGATCGTCTATGTATATGGTAAACAGTTGAGGCCCCAGCACCGATCCCTGCGGCACCCCACTAGTCACCAACTGCCAACCAGAAAAACACCCATTTATTCCAACTCTCTGCTTCCTGTTAGTTAGCCAATCCTCAATCCACGCTAACACTTTACCCCCAACTCCGTGTACCCTAATCTTCTGCAGCAACCTTTTGTGAGGCACCTTATCGAACGCCTTCTGGAAATCCAAAAACACCACATCCACCGGTTCCCCTCTGTCAACCGCACTCGTTACATCTTCATAAAAATCCAGTAAATTCATCAAACACTACTTTCCCTTCATGAATCCATGCTGCGTCTGCTTGATCGAACCATTTTTTTCCAGATGTCCTGCTATTTCCTCTTTAATGATGGATTCCAGCAATTTCCCAACTACGGACGTTAAGCTAACCGGCCTGTAGTTACCCGCCTTTTGTCTACCTCATTTTTTAAACAGTGGCGTCACATTAGCTGTTTTCCAATCAGCCAGCACTTCCCCAGAGTCCAGCGAATTTTGATAAATTACAACCAACGCATCCGCTATTATTTCTGCCATTTCTTTCAGTACCCTGGGATGCATTCCATCCGGGCCCGGGGACTTGTCTACCTTTAGTCTCATTAGCTTACCAAGCACTACCTCTTTAGTAATAGTAATAGAAATGTCACTGTTTGTGGAAATTTTTCATATCCATGCATCCTCCAACAGGGGTTGTGCCAATTATGGCTCATGGGTGGCATCTAGTAATGGGTTCAAATTCCACTTCAACAAGTTGAGCACAACAATTTAGACCGATACTCTAATGCAGTACTGAGGCGGCACTGCACTGTTGGATTGGTGTCTTTCAGATGAGACCATAAACTGACGTCCTGTCTGCTCTCCAAGACGGATGTTAAAGATCTTGCAGCACTATTCTGAAGACGAGCAGGAGGCTTATTCCTGTTATTCTGGCAAATATGTATCCCTTAATCAACATCACTTAAAGCAGATTATCTGATTAGCACAGTGCTGATTTTGGGAGCTTGCTGTGTACAAAGCTGCATTTCCCCACATTTCAACAATGACTACACTTTAGAAGTCCTTCATTGACTGTAAAGTGATTTCAGATGTCCTTGGGTCATGAAAAACACAAAAGAAATGCGGATCTTTGAAAAAAAATGACGTTTAGTAATTTTATTGTTTGCATTGTGATTGAAACATTGCTTATTCAGATGTTTTGACATAATGAATTGAATGCACATGCGATACATTGCTAACATACACAATACTAGTATGTCAGTGCATTCCAATAATCTTCCCCTTAGACCACCAAAAGAACAGATTGTGCCTGAATGTTCTGAAAGCCTGTACCATTGCTTCTATGGCATACAGGATTATTACGATGCAGAAATTTCAGCAAATTATCCTTTCTGGACTAGTGTGCAGTCTCTGATGTGGTTGACCATACCATCCTCCTCCAAAGCCTCTCCACTGTTGTGCAACTAGGTGGGATTGCATTTGCCTGATTCTGTATTTATTGTTTTGGCTGCTAATAAAAGTTTTTTTTAAAAACGCACCACTGACTTCAAAACCAGTCTCTCACTTGCTCCCTCTGTCTCACGCTTCAAAATGAGTCTCAGCTGCCTTAGTAATGGAAAGTTTAGTGTGCTATGTTTATTAAATATACTGCAAAATGACCACTGTTCTTCGTATTGCTTATGAAATACTGCTTTGTACAAAATGGTTGCCATGTTCGCTGACATACTGGTGACAATTATTTTATACATGGTAATTTGGGTCGTTATTGAGAAAGTGACAAGGTACCATAGAATCCCTACATATAGTGCAGAAGGAGGCCATTTGGCACATCATGTTTGCACTGACTCTCTGAAAGAGCATCCCACCCAGGTCCCTTCCTCCCTCTCCCCATAACCCTGCACATTTACCATGGCTAATTCACCTAACATACACATCTTTTGACACTAAGGGACAATTTAGCAGGGCCACACCACCTAACCTGCACCTCTTTGGACTGTGGGAAGAAACAGAGCATCCAGAGGAAATCTATGCAGGCATGGAGAGAACGTGCAAACCCCACACAGTCAGTCACCAAAGACCAGAATCAAACCTGGGTGCCTGGTGTGAGGCAGAAGTGCTGACCACCACTGAGTCATCATGCCACCTCTGTAGCTTCAGCATTTTTTATTCTGCCACAGGATGTGGGCATCACTCTCAAGGCCAGCATTGAATTTTTAAAATTCCACCGGCTTCCATGATAGGATCTGAACCACTGATCCCAGAGCATTAGTCTGGGACTCTGGATTACTAGTCCAGTGACAATACCATTAGACCACCATCTCCTCTTAGTGGAAAAAAACCTGAAAATTTATTCCATATAATAGCTCCCAGTTATAAAATGATGGTCCTGAAGAAGAACGAGGTGGGCTGTCCCCAGTGGTTCATGGACATAATTAAAGCAGCTCCGGCCACTGACAGGACCGACTTCAGGAGGAGCTTAATCGTAAACCACGGGTTGTTTGCTGCAGGCATTTATATTGCCTGAAACCTATCGGACATTGATTTGATGGCACCCCAGCCTGTGACATGAATAAGATCAAGATGCTTGGAATCTAGTAATAGCTGGAAGTCCATCATCAACGCTGTGCTGTAACTTTTTAACACTATGATCAAAACCATTGCTACACAATTGGATGGCAGCTGTTGTCCTACAGAAACGGAAAGTAGATTGATGTACAAAATTCATAGAATCCCTACAGTGCCGAAGGAGGCCATTTGGCCCATTAGATCGGCACTGATAATCCCACCCAGGCCCTATCCCCGTCACCCCACATATTTACCCTGTTAATCCCTCTAACCTACACATCCCGAGACACTAAGGGGAAATTCAGCATGTCCCATCCACTGAACCCGCACATCCTTGGAGTGTGAGAGGAAACTGGAGTACCCGGAGGAAACCCACGCAGACACGGGAAGAATGTGCAAACTCCGCCCAGACAGTGACCCAAGTCCTGGAGTGTGAAGCAGCAGTGCTAACCACTGTGCCACCGTGCCGCCCTGGCTTAATCATAAATTACTTAAATTTTCAAAGCTTGATAAAATAAGCAAAATGTAGCAGGCAGTAGAAATCTCAACTAAAAACAGAAAATCCTTAAAATGTTCAGCAGGTTAGACAGCACCTGAGGGGAGAGAAAAACAGTTTATGTTTCAGGTTGCTTATTTTTCATCAGGACTGCTAAAGGTTAAAGATGTAACATGTTTTAAGCATATTGATAATTCAGGGCAGAGAACTTCAAAATCTCTGACCTCTTCTCATCAATAGACTGATATCTCTGCAAATTTTGATTCTTTACTGCGATATAGTTCTGTGGGTGAGATTTCGCTCTTGTGCTTTATTCAAGTAGCTTTAAAAGAAGAGTTCAATTTAAAG
Organism: Mustelus asterias; assembly: GCF_964213995.1. Lineage (NCBI taxonomy): Eukaryota > Metazoa > Chordata > Chondrichthyes > Carcharhiniformes > Triakidae > Mustelus > Mustelus asterias. The sequence goes on along the minus strand of NC_135815.1, from coordinate 48,919,953 downwards.
TATTTATCTCTGCTGATGTCAATGGGACAGTTCAAGGTTTATCATGGCATTATTCAAGAGGAGTAAATTATAAAGAGGAAACATATCGTTTCCCTGGCCCTCATTTATAGCATGGAAAAAATCCTGTAGAGTTTATCAAATTTCAGAAAAGTGTTCCAGAAGGATCTTGTTCTGGTGTTATTTTTATTCCAGGTTAAAATCAATCTCTTTGCAAACACCTACTATTAGCTGCCTGATTGGGGGGGGGGGGGGGGCGGGTATACACGTATGATATCCTAATGCTGCAATATGATTTTGCTTTGTGGACATTTCCATTGTATATATGTACATGTCAAACACTTGCAAGGTCCCCAAAAGGCAACAAAATAAGACAACAGGCCAGTTGTCATCAGCAAACCTTCACTGCACCCTGTGGATTCACTGGGAGGACTGTTGAACAATACTAATGTCCTTCTTAAAGCCAGCTCCACAAGCATTCAGGCAAAAAGTCTGCAAAATCAACTATGATTGACTGGATACTGTGTCCAGATTTGACTGGGTACTGTGTCCAGGTAACTGAAAAGCATCTCCCCGGCCTGCCTTGTTTTCGGCATTCCTGGGGAGAACAAAGAATAAGCTTCAAATAAACTCTGAAGCTCTCCTTGAAGCACAGCATTGTTAACATTAATGGCTGGGAGGAGCTTGCTGCCAATCATTCCCAAAGGCATCAAGTACATCTTCCACATCCAAGTGCCATCATGCTTTGAGTCCAGATATCTTAATGATGAGGCAGGACAGCAACAGAGAAGGAAAGAAAAGGAAGTAAATCCTGCTCTCTGAATCCTGCTATCTTGTGGGACATCCTACCCCATGTGTGCCACGATCTAGGTCAAGCATTGACTAGTCCACCTAACCGTCACATCTTTGGACTGTGGGTGGAAACCGGAGCACCCAGAGGAAACCCATGCAGACACTGGGAGAATGTGCAAACTCCATACAGACAGTAATTCAAGTCCAGAATCGAACCCGGGCCCCTGGCACTGTTAGGCAGCAGTGCCAACCACTGTGCCATCGTGCCGCCTAATTATGCTCTCCAGTCTGTAAGGGCAGCGCAGCACCCATTACCTGCACAGCATTGTAGATTTTCATAGGTAATTCCCATTATTAATGTATGTATATGACAGCGCTTACCAAACTATTTTCCAATGTGACCCTATTTTACATTTGAAAATTAATGTGATCCCAGATGCCAACAAAAATAAGGCAACAATAAAGCAGCACAGTAACATTCAGCATATAACGTTCAACATATACTACATCATAGAAATTTTAAAATGTGTTTTTAAAAAAAAAGTAATTGGTAAACATTTTATTATTTTATGTACTCATAGTCAGTTACTTCATCTGAGCCACTCCAGCTCAATGACCTTGGCCAGGGAGCAGCAAAGCTGCAGGTTGAAGGTCCGGCAGTGCTGATGTTGGAACTCAGATTGTACCACAAAGCCAGGGTGATAGGGTGGGCTCAGACAGCTGCTGCTCAGCAGTAGCGGCATTGCCGCCAGGTTCATGGCTGGGACTGATCTTTGAGGAAAGTGGAATGCTGAACAGGCCTATAACATAATATGCAACAGTTACTGGCCACTGAGATTTTAGCAAAGCTGTGCATATTCCCCGGTGAGAGAAGACTCAGTGAAGCAACTCGGGGCAGGAGCCTACGACATGGGAGGGAGAGAGAGGCCAAAAGATGAGCAGGGCATGGGCAGTGCTGGACTTAGCCTGGACCTTAGTGCCATTGCTAGTCATAGTTTCAAAGATGGGAGCTTGCAACCCACTTCATTATTTCTGGACCCCACAGTTCTCTAACCATGGGTATGGGAATTTGTAATGCAAGAAGTTGACAGGAAATGTTTGCTGACACGAGATATATGCTTCTGACAAAAATCAAAAGCAGTAGAACGCAAGGGGGTAGAAGTTATACTTCAGCTATACAATTCCTTGGGTAGATGACATCTTGAGTACTGTGAACTGATAAGAGAACAAAGCTTTAGGAATAAATTTTTTGCCTTGGAGGGAGAACATATTAAAACAATACCTGGACTCAAAGGTGAAGCTCCGTGAATAAATTAAAAAAGCCAAGGTAGTATTCCCTGGTATTTATAAGGTAAAGATTGGTTGATATTTTCAAGGTATTAAAGGGAACAGATAATGTAGGTGGAGAGGAACTCTGCTGGTTGGGGAGTCTAGGACATGGGGCATTGTCTAAAAATTAGAGTCAGAACTTTCAGGAATGAAATTAGGAAACACTTCTACACACAAAAGGATTGTGGAAATTTGAAACTTACTTCCATGAAGGCCAGTTAATGCTAGATCAGTTGTTAATTTTAAAACCATGCACATTAAATTATTAGCAAAAGGTAGACTGAATGATGGAATGGTGTCAAAGGGCTAAATGGCCTGCCCTATTCCAGTGTTTTATTTATGGAAGTGATTTACTGGATAGACGTGTCATTGTGGCTCAGTTAATAGCACTCTTGTCCCGATTCAGAATTTTGTGGGTGTAAGTCCCGCTCCAGATATGTGAGTGCAGAATCTACATTGACATTCCATTGCAGTACTGGGGGAGTGCTACACTGTTGGAGGTGCAGTCTTTTGGATAAGACCTTAAATCAAGGCCCCATCTGATCTTTCAACGGTATAAAAGATTACATGGCACTGTTTTGAAGAGGAGTTGCAAGAATTATTCCTGGTGTCCTAGTCACTATTTATCCCTTAAGCAATTATATTGCTATTTGTGAGAGCTTGCTGTGCACAAATTGCTGCCATACTTACATTACAGCAGTAACTACACTTAATATTTTATAGCTAATGTACTTGGGAAGTCCTGGGATTGTGAAAGATGTGCTATAAATGCAAACCTATCTTCATTTTCTGTGTATATATTTTATATACATGCATTTATATAATATTCGTGCGCATATAGGCATTTAATGCAATCTGCCTAACACTTTAGTAGAAAAGTGATGGTTTTAGAAAGGGGTATGCTTGAGAAATCTCATGGAGAAATGTGAAAATAAGCAGGAAGCCCAGTTTTAGCTTTTATTCATAAACTATAGTAAAGCTTTCGACACTGTCCAGTATGATGCTATGTGGAAGACACTTATACCAAAGCATCTTGTGGCTAATACAAAAGCTATACAGAAATGTTTCAGGGATCATCAGAGTTGGTGATGGGCTTATAACCAATTCCAGTTTGAGAAAGGAGTCAGGCAGGGGTGTCTTTAGTCACCTAGGCTTTTTAATGTGCGGGAGAAATGATGAGAATGGGTAGGAAGATTTACCAGAGATGTGGCTGCATCATTGTAAGTCGCAGCATAGGTATGCACAGGTATGCAGATACACTGCACGCTTCCTGAACAAAGGAAGAGGTAGGGACTTGGACAGGTTGAGTCAAAAAACATCATGAATCTTTTGGACTGAACATAAAGAAAGCAAAGGCCAGTGTTATGGCCCTAAATGGCAATGGAAAATCAAGATTGGAAGCAGCGAGATAGAGACAGTGGACACTAAAGTTACATCCAAAAATAAATAAAGAACTATAGCAAGAGATGTGATCAGTGACTTGAATAGTGTCTGGAAGCGTGAAGCTGAAAAAAATGTCTAGTACGTTACTGGTTTTGCACTTTAGGGATGTGAGAGTTTGACTGAAGAAAGAGGATGAAAGGCAGATAACAGCTTTTGAAATGTAGGTGAGACAAAAGACGTTTAGAATCGGCTGAATGAACAGAAGTCAAAATGAGTTATCAACATAAAAGTTCAGGAATTAAAATTGTTGCTAAGTACAATTAGAGAGAAAGACACCTATGTATGGGCATTGGAAGTGAAGACGGCCTTTCCTGGTCACAATTGAAGGAGAAATTGAGGGTAAAAACAAGAGGAGGAAGGAAAACTGCACCAGTAGATAACATTGAGACATGGACTCAGGGAGGCTTGAGGAAAACCAAAGGACAGTACCAATGGCCCTCCTCAGGCTATGGTGACAACGTGAATGAAAAGACAAAGAAGCATCTTCAGTGACGTAATTTTACTGTGATGGTGGAAAGTTTTTCAGGGGAGTACTGCAAGCACTGCAATGTAAGTTCTATATAAACATGATTTATAAAGGGAGAAGCTTTATCACATTTTTCTGTGGGAAACAAACTACTACAAACAAATAATTTATTAGGGAATTCAAGATAATATTTGGCAATTAATGACCCAAATGAAATAATAAAATATAATGCTTGAAGTTGCATGCCTTTTCTTTTTAAGAACACAAGTGAATTTATGCAGTGGTGTTGAGGAAAAATCTGTTATAATCTTGCCTGCTTCTCATTTATATCACCATGACCTCTTGGTTCCAGGAAAATATAGTAGCATGTGACCTGCAAAGCGACAGTGGGAAACATTTCAGGCATTTTCAAGTCATGGGATGGGAAGTGGATATGAATAACATCATATGCTATAATCAGTCATTTAATTTTCCGTGACAGTCTTCCAGTCCTGGATCTTTTTTTGTATATGCCGCTTGTGTGTATGTGTGTGAATCAGGATATTGAAAGTACAGGGATAACTTAGAATAAACTGAGCATGAATTTTTGTGATTGGCAAGCACAAATCACTAATGAAAAAATAATTTTATTTTTTAGTAATTGCATAGAGAAATAATTAATTGGTTAATATGCATGGTATCACATTGTATTCCAGCACAGAAACAGATAATTTTGACCAACAAATCCATGTTGGTGCTTCTGCTTCACATGAACTTTTGCCCGTTGACTTATTTTTGTATTATTTTCTCCCTCGGAGTTTAGTTTCCCTTTTGTGCACATCCTAACCTATTTACCCCTACTATTGCGGTGAAGTCTACATTCTCATCATCCTCTGAGCAAAGAAGTTGTTCTTAAATTCCTTCCTAGATTTTTGTTAGTGACTATCGTGCATTGGTAGATGATCATTCTCCGCTTGCCCACACCTTCTATGTATGCCCCATCAAATCCCCTCATAATTGTAAAGATTTTTATTGGGTCACCCTTATTTTCGAGAAGAGTCCCAGCCTGTTTAACTTTTCCCAGTGGGTATCAATTTTCAGTTCTGGTTTCATTCTCATAACTCCGTGCTTGAAACTCTCTAATCAGGTTTCTGCTCCTGCTGGTCTTGATCATAGAATTCCCTAAAGTGCAGAAGGAGGCTATTTGGCTCATTGAGTTTGCACCAACTCTTCCCCAGGCTTATTCCGTAACTCCATGTGTTTATCCTGCTAGTCCCCCGAACCTATATACCTTGGGACACTAAGGGGCAATTTAGCATGGCCAGGTAACCTAACCTGCACATCTCTGGACTGTGGGAGGAAACCGGGAGGACGTGCAAACTCCACACAGACTGTCACCCACGGCCGGAATTGAACCTGGGTCCCTGGCGTTTGGCAGCAGTGCTAACCACTGTGCCATCCTGCCACCCATTTTAATATTCTTATCGAGGTGCTTAATATTCTATGTGACTGTGACCATTGTTGCTCATTGCTCCTCGATCTGTCTGCAGTTTTTGACAACACCTGCTACTATTTTCCAGCTGTGTGGGAATGATCTTACCTGATTCCAATCTCAGCTATGCAATCATAGCCAATCTCCTTCTCCTCTTGCACTGTTATCTTTAAGTTGCCAAAGATCTAATCTTGGCTGCTTCCTATTTATCATCTACATGCTGCCTTGGCATGCATCTATACCTGATTTTTATTGCCCTAGCATTAGCCACCGTGCCTTCAGCTGTCTTAGTTCTGAAAAAGATTGTGGATTCTCTCTGGCTGTTGAGTCCATAGTAAGAAGTTTAACAACACCAGGTTAAAGTCCAACAGGTTTATTTGGTAGCAAAAGCCACACAAGCTTTCGGAGCCCCTTCTTCAGGTGAGTGGGAATTCTGTTCACAAACAGAGCATATAAAGACACAAACTCAATTTACATGAATAATGGTTGGAATGCGAATACTTACAACTAATCAAGTCTTTAAGAAACAAAACAACATGAGTGGAGAGAGCATCAAGACAGGCTAAAAAGATGTGTATTGTCTCCAGACAAGACAACCAGTGAAACTCTGTGGGGGTTACAAATTGAGTGTTGGGAACATCTTTTTAGCCTGTCTTGATGCTCTCTCCACTCATGTTGTTTTGTTTCTTAAAGACTTGATTAGTTGTAAGTATTCGCATTCCAACCATTATTCATGTAAATTGAGTTTGTGTCTTTATATGCTCTGTTTGTGAACAGAATTCCCACTCACCTGAAGAAGGGGCTTGCAGCTCCGAAAGCTTGTGTGGCTTTTGCTACCAAATAAACCTGTTGGACTTTAACCTGGTGTTGTTAAACTTCTTACTGTGTTTACCCCAGTCCAACGCCGGCATCTCCACATGTTGAGTCCATGACATTGTACCACTTAGGAAATTGTGATGACTCTGTAGTATTTATTTCCATTTTTAAAAAATTTCCAAGCTAATTGATTCAGTCTATTTATCAAATTTGTGTTTTATTTTCCAGATATATCCGGCTATATGGAAGAAAATTTAGCAAAGAAGACCACGTTCTATTTGTTAAACTGCTGTATGAATTAGTTGTCATGCCTAAGCTTGAGATCAGCATGATGCAAGGATTCACACGATTGTTAATAAATTTACTCAAGTAAGTTCAGATTGAATTCCTAAAGTACGTGCTACTGCCAGACGTTACTGACAATTAACAAATAGACTTAAGCTACAAACTTCATTATAAAGTGTATTTTAGTGGGAGGATGATGGTGGATGGATGTTTTTCGGACAGACAAATGATTTTGGTGTTCCCCAAGGGTCAGTTTTGGGTACTTTTTTTATTTTTGTTAACCACCTAGACTTGAGTGTTGGGAACAGCAACGTAAAATTTACAGTACAAAATTCAGCAATGGAGTAGATGGTAATGAGCACATTTTTAGACTTCAAGAAGACATGGGCCGGGTGGTTAAATGGGCAGAGGCATAGAGTCCCGTGTGAGATGATGAACTTTTGGGTGGACTAAAATGAAAAGACAGTACACTATAAATTACACCAAAATATAGATGAACAGAGACACCTTGGAGTCCACATACGTACACATTTGTAAAGGTGGTTTTAAAAAAAGCAAATGGATTACTTGGGTTGATAAATGGAGACAGAGATTGTTAAAGCCAAGAGATTTTGCAAAATCATTGGATAGGCCATATCTGGAGTATTGTGGACAGTCCTGACACTTGTAAAGCTTTTGCATCTTTTTTGAAAGGGTATAGGGGGTTTAACCAGAATATTATTAGGGGTGAGGGACCTCAGTTATGAGCAAAGGTTGGAAAGTTAGGACTGTTCTTCTTGGAACTGGAAATGCTGAGATAAACTAATAGAGCTTTTTTGAGATGAGAGATTTTGATAGTGGCTGGAGAAAAACTTTTGCCTCTGGTTACTGGGTTGATAATCAGAGGTCATAGATATAAATTGTGAAAAGATCTAGAGGAGAAAGTCAGAATCTGTAACACTCCAACTGTAAAGGTAATGGAAGCTGACTCCATAAATAATTCTGAAGGGGGTGGGGTAGGACAGGTACTTGAAGATACTGAATTTACAACATTATGGACAAAAAGTAGGGGTATGGTTGCAAGCACAATTGTTTTGTTAGAGCCAGTAAAGTATGATGGGCTGAATGTCTTCCTCTAAGTTGTGTTTACAAGTGCTATATTGTGCCATAACTTTCTATGATTCTGGAATAAGTTAAACAGGGAAATAAAGAGCAATTTAATTACTTTGTGGTTGGAATATGGAACTCACTATGACAGGAATTGGTTGAGGCAAAAACCTCAGATGCTTTCAAAAGGAAATTAGATATGTACATGAGAGAAACTGGAATAAAGTTATGCTGAAAGGAGGCAATTGGAAAGGAAGGGAACAAACATGCATCATCTGCACAAATGTAGATTAGTTGGGGTAAATGGCAGTTTTTAATAATGCTTTAGTTTTTGACATCTTGACCTGACTGAAACATAGCTTATGACGGTGACCCCGTCTGTCTGATCCAAGAGTTCTCAGATTTTTTGTCATTTTTGTCCATGTCACTAGAATGATAAGAGTGCCATTCATTTCATAATCATATTTCACCCTATCCCACGTACATTGTCTGCATTATTGATTTTTTTCCAACCACATACACAATCACCCCTCAACCCACCAGATCTCAATGTATTTATGATTAAATTACTCCCCTTCATCTGCTCAACCTCTTCACTTCCTTTGATACCATTGAATACTCCTTCCTCCTTTGGTGTTTCTCATTGGTAGTCTAGATCTATGGCATTGCTGTCTTCTGATTGGGTTCATATCTGTTGTAATGAAACCGTTATATCATGCTGTATAGTCAATGATCCTGGATTTTAACTTGGAATTTCAGCTTTGTTCCCTCCTTTCCTCCATCAAGGAATGGAATGAAAAAGCACATTAACATCCTGCTTTGTTGCTCTTCACATTAAAGCACAAATGTGTGGCCATTTTCCCAAGTTAAGTCTTGGCAAAATAGAAGCCATCCGTTTTAACTCAAATCAACACCCATATTTCAATGATTTCAACTCCATCACAATTCAGTAGCTGCCACCTATTTTTGGCAGTGAAGAACCTTAGTTGTCCTAAACTAAGTTCCTGTCTCCTTGTCCATTGGTTTCTTCCATTTCCTTGACTTTGCCCACCTTTACCATCTCCTTTAAAAGTTTTGGGTCTGCACATCTTAATTACCCTGAGAAGCTTTTCTTAACTATTTTCATGAATAAAATCTCACTTAAGAGTGTCATGGCTTACTTTACATGAAGTCATATACTTCCATTACTGTCATGCTTGTCAAGCTCTCCTGGCACCCCATGCCAAGGAAACTAATTTCAAGATCATCTTGTTCTCAAATCCATACCCTTAATACATCTTAATTCTGATCCTCTCTAACAGTACGTGCCTACATATTTCCTTCATTCCTCAGACATAGGTCTACCTGTCCTGCCATACCTTCGGGCACTATACCTCTGGAACCTCTGAATTTTGCCACTGCTTTGCTTATAATAACCTCCTAAAACATGTTTTTATACTTCCTGCTTTCCCTCACTATTTTGCTTTAGTTTTTCCCTCCTGCTTGATGTTCACTTTTTTTCCTGCACCGAATAATGTGCCCTAATGCATCTTTCTGTATGAGAACAACATAGGGATGACATTTTATCATAACCTTTTGAAGAAGAAATAAGTTCGATTGTTTCTTTTCCATTTAACTATTGAGGTGCTCTGCTAAGTATCTGAATTGGTCCTGAAAGAAAATTTAATGAAGCTATGAATTGTGCTTTAAATTTGGCAGGCTTCTCCTTCAGAGTAGTTGCAATGTTTAGCATTCAGCTTGTTTGTGCAGAGTCCAGGAGAAAAGTAAATTTGTCTCGTAATGACATTGCCTGCTCTGATTTCTCATAGTGTACAGTGCCTGGTTTCAAGCCCAGTAGATTGGCAGGGTCTAAATTGATTGCCATGGAACAGAGTGTTTTTATAAGTCTTTTCTCCTATCTAATTTTTTTACTGGTGTCTGTTGAGGGTTCTGAGTATGTGCAGGCTTTGGCAGGATTTAGAGTCTTCAAAAGGATGACCTGTAAACAAGACCTGTTTTACTAGTGCTCCTGTTTTCATAGCTATTACTATTCTGCTGAGTTACTGTTAAATTTCATTATTTATGTAAATAAGTTACTTCTTTTAAACAACACATTTGACTAACTATTTGTGGTCTCAAGTCACCACAGCGTAAAATAAGCCTCCTTATACTTTCCAGTCTATTACAATTCAAATAATTAGTGGAACTGATGGTGATAAGTTCTTATGTGCAATCTAAAACAAGAACTCTTTCAGTCTAAACACGTGGAGCTTTCAGTCTAATCTCTTGTAATACAGTCTAACTTGCAAATTTTTAATGATGCTTTGTTTCCTGAACTGATTTATATCAGTTGGAGAATATGACTCGGTGGTAAGATCCAAACTGAGAATTCGAGCATGGAATATTTTGTCCAGTTCATCCATCTTGGGTATCTGGGTCCACTGGTTATTAGCAATAATACGTGTCAAGGGACTAGAGATTTGATGACAGATTAAGTTTAGGAGCCCAGTGGTTACCATGTCAGATCATAAAAGGTACATATTTTGCATCATATTTTCTGGAATTTTTTTCTCTCTTTGGTAATTCTTTCAGATTTCAGTTTGTTCTCCCAATGGGGATGTTCCATCATCATCTGATAGGCATTGCTTCCTAGTTTGTTTTGTGAAAAGGGACAGTTCTCTATGTTGTAGATTTCTTGAGATGTGCTTAAATTTAAGTTTCTGAAAATCTCACCAATGATTCCTCTGTCTGTTATTCAGGTATTCCAAGAGTATTGTTACACATTGTTAAACTTATTGTGCAGAGTGAGAGTTATAGCACATATTGAGCAATGTTTTTCACTCAATACTATAACTTATCTCTGCTGGGAGACATTTTCTTTTTGAAGAGATTTTAATAAGTCAATAAATGCAAAGGTGCTTACTTGGATTTTATTATGTTCATTATTTTGGTATGATGTAAAGTAAAATTGCTCCAACTATGACATTTAAAAGTATTTAAAATCAGATTCATATTTTGATATTTGATTCGCATTTTTCTAAAATGCACAACTTCAATTCTTATTCGTCTGGCCTAGATGCAGATTCAGATTCTTCGAGTAGAAAATGTTCTAACAATTGGCACACCTAGTATTTGTAAAACACTGTAAAGGTTTGTGTATAAGTTTCCAGTCACCTCCACCTGGAAGAAGCACTCCCAACTCTTCAAGCTTTTAATTCTTCTATGGCCTCATCTGCATCCCTATCTATGATTGCTAAACTTGACCTATTTAACAGCTTCCTTCCTGTGGCTCTTGATGCATTTGTCTCCACATCCCTTACTGCCTTCGAGTCAACTGTTTCCTGATACAATTTGCTTAGTCACACCTTTAAATTGTGGACTCGTTGTTCACAACCAAATTAGGATAATAGTTTCCATTCCGCTTACCATCCAAACCATCCCACTATTTCAGCGGTAAGGAAGACTCTGTAAATTATTTCTTTAATGTGAAGCCTCTCCTCAGACTACCTCCCTTACCTCACCCAAACCTTTTCTGGCTGTCTCAGACCTCCATTACCAAATGTGACGATTTTGCAGGCTCAAAGGTAGAAACCATCTGCTCAGTTACTTCAGCTGTCACCTCTTACTCAAATTGCAGTGTTTAACATAATTGAAGGATTTGACAGGAGAGATAGCAAGAATCTATTTCTTCTGGTGGGAAAATCCAAAATGAGGGTGCATGAACTTAACCTTGGAGCTAGGCTGTTTTGCAATAACGTGAGAAAGATTTGCTTTACAGAAAGAGTAGTCGTCCCCCCACCACCACCACCACCAGTTATTTATCAGTCAATAGCATTAAGGGTTCCAAAACCTGGGCAGCACGGTGGCACAGTGGTTTGCATCCTCACGCAGCATCAGGGACCTGGGTTTGATTCCCAGTTTGGGTCACTGTCTGTGTGGCGTTTGCACATTCTCCCTGTGTCTGCATGGGTTTCCTCCGGGTGCCCTGGTTTCCTCCCACAGTCCAAAAGACCGAAAGTGCTGGTTAGGTGCATGCTAAATTCTCCCTCAGCGTACGTGAACAGGTGCCGGAGTGTGCAACTAGGGGATTTTCACAGTAACTTCATTGCAGTGTTAATGTAAGCCTATTTGTGACACTAATAAATAAAATAAAAGTAGAGAGATTCAGTTATAATTCTGGACTACTTGTGCCCCCCATATCATGCCTTGCCCCAATACCACATCATTCCACAACTTCTCTTGCTTGTTCCTCCTGGCCTATACCAAATTTGTTGCCTTTATAAGATTTGCCTCAAGTGGCCTTGAGCATCTACTGAGCCAACTGTTCAGGTGCATTAACTAGAGCGAATGATAACAGCCACTATAGTCTGCTGGCACTCTATGGATTGTGTTCAGAGATAAGAGAATAATTCTCCAGAGTATTTTCTCCTGAACTATCTTCATGCTTTTTTCTTGTCATTTGTTACTGGGGGGGTGCCTTTGGTACATATAGGTTGCAGCATGTTTGGATGGGGAAGATCTGCTGGATCAGCTAATAATTTCCTATCTTTTGCCTCCAGGTTTAATTTTTCACCTGTAGCAAATTAGAAAAATGCAGGTTAGCAAAGGAATTTTAAAAAACACAAGGAAAGTTAAAAATGATCATTCTTGCCATGAATAATGCTGTGGGAAATCTATTGGTAATCTATGAAAATAAATACATAATTTGGCAACTAACTGATTATAAAATTCAACTTTGCTTGTGGCTTATGGTGTAATTGGAGCCCCTCAGTTAGATAAATGCTATGTAACCTTTCCAATGTTTTTGTTCTGGTTCACTTACCTGTTTGTAAATTACATTTATGTGTTTTTGTTATTGCCTAGAAAAAAAGAACTCCTATCAAGGGAAGATTTGCAGTTGCCATGGAGACCATTGTATGAAATGATGGAAAGAATTTTGTACTCAAAGACAGAGCATCTTGGACTCAACTGGTTTCCAAAGTATGTGGATTTTTTGTTCAGAGTTTTTTGCTGAGCTATTACTGAATTAGAATTTTGCGGTATAAATTTTTTTGTAAAGTATTTTCCCTTTCTGCTGTTTTGCTCCCCTTTCCTAGGGAGCATTTCCAGGTGAGGCCTCACCAGTGCCGTGTATATTTGTCATAATACTTTACTCTTGTGTTCTAATTCTTTAAAACAGAGCTGACATATCATTGAGTTCCTAAATCCCTGCTGTACATGCATGCTAACTTCGTGTACAAGGCCACCAAAGTCCCTCTGAATGCAACCATTCCCTAGTCTCTCGCCATTTAAAAAATGTTCTGCCTTTTTATTTTTCCCACCGTAGTGAACACTGTGACACGCTTTGCCATGTCATATTCCCTCTGCCATGTTCCAGCCCACTCACCCAACCCATCTATATTCCTCTGCAGCTTCTTTGCATCTTCATTATCAGTTATTTCACATCTGATTTTGTGCCATCAGCAAACTTGACTATGTTACATTCAATTCCCTTTTTTAAGTTATTAGTAAGATTGTAAATAGTTAAGTACTGATCCTTGTTGTATGTCACTAGCTGCAACATGCCAATCAGAATATGTCCAGTTATTCCTGATCTCTGTTTTATGTACCCTAATCAATCCTCAATCCATGCTGAAATATTAACCCCCAAACACAAGTCCCAATTTTGTGTAATTGCCTCTTGTGTAACACCTTATCGAATGCTTTATGAAAATCCAGTTACACCAACTGGTTCACCCTGATCCATCTTGCTTCCTCAAAAAAAACCTATCAAACAGAACTCTCTCTCATAAATCCATGATTCTGCTTAATCATGTCATGATTTTTTAAGTGTTCTGTTACCACATTTGTAATATAAATTCTAACATTTTGCCTACAATTAATGTTAGGCTAACTGTCCTATTGTTCCCCAGTTCTCTTATTTCTCCTTTCTTAAATAGCGGCTTACATTTGCTATCTCTCAATCCTTGGAAACCGTTCCAGAATCTTAAAGAATTCTGGAAGATTAAAACCAGTTCATCTGTTGTCTCTGTAGCTACCTCTTTTAAACCCTACGATGTAGCTAGTTGGCTCCAGGGGATTTGTTGCCTCTTAGTTCCATTAGTTTCTTTAGCATTCTTTCTTTACTTAAACTGACTTATTTTTAGTTTGTCAGTCACACTAGACCTTTAGTGCTCTATTATTTACAGAATGCTCTTTGTATCTTCTACTGTGAAGACAATTACAAAGTATTAGTTTAATACCCCTATATTTTCTTATTCCCATTATAATTTCACCAGTCTTTGCCTCAGGTAGCTGAAGTTGACTTTAAATAATCTCTTCCTATATATCTACTGATAGAAATGTTTGCAATCTATTTTTACGTCTCTTGCTAGTCTATTCTCATTCTGTTTTCTCTTTCCTGATTTCCTGATAATTTCATGCTCCTCTTGAATTCTAAATTATTTCCTATTTTTATGCTTATTATTCTTTTTGGCAATATTATAAACTTATTCTTTGATCTAATACTATTTTTATTTTCTCTTGTTACCCATAGTTAGTTCACATTTTCTGCAGACTTTATGTACCTTAACAAAATGTATATTTGTTGCCAATGATATATTAATTCTTGAAATGCTGCTGTCATATCTTTTACTGTTATTTCCCAACCTACCTTATCAACCCTCCTCTTTTATATCTACATAGTTTGCTTTGTTTAGATTTAAGATCGTAATTTTGAACTGTTGTGAATAGCTTTCTATCATACAATGATCACTCTTCCCTAAAGGCCAATTTACTATGAGGTTATTAATTAACCCTTTCTCATTTCACAATACTGGATCCAAAATAGCCTGCTCTCTTGTTCTTCAACATTCTGAACTAGAAAACTATCTTGTATACATTCCATGAACACAACTTCCACAATATTCCTACAGATTTAGTTTCCCCAGGCTATATGAAGATGAAAGATGATTTCTGTGTTTTTGCAATACCATTATTACATGTCCCATTAATTTTCCTGAATAATACTCTGCCCTAAACAAAAACTGCTTTTAGGGGGCCTACAGACATCTCCCACCAAAGATTTCTGTCCTTGCTTTTTCTTAGCTCCATCCAGGCTCATTCTACTTTTTTTCCTGAGTTAAGATTCTTTCTACTGTTTTTATCCTATCCTTTATTATCAGGGTTGACCCCTCCTTTTCCATTTTGTCCCTCTTCTAAAAGTTAAGTATCCCAGAATATTTAGTTCCTAATTTTGGTCACTGCAATCACGTCTTTATAATGGCTATTAAATCAAATCTATTAAATCATTCTTTAATGTTAAAGTAATTGCATTTAATTAATTGAGATTGCTTATGTATCTAATACTTTGAACTTCCGTACTTCCCTTGATCAGTTTCATTTGGCAATGACTGAACTTTCTGAAGGTGCTTTGATTATGCATATAAAATTTAATCTCAATCTTTTGTGAAAAAGCCCCACTTTTTTTCCTTTGGTAGGTGCAAATATTCAGACAAAATTGCTGCTACTTATGTGCAGTGCGATGTATTCTCAATGGTGCTGTGGGAATATTGTGTTTAAATTTACTGTTCATCTCAAATGTACTTTCAAAAATACATAAACTGAGATGGCAAGTGACAGTAGCTGTGTGAGCGCCACATAAATGCCAAAGACTGTCTTGTGCTCTTGTTGAGCATTAATATACCAGTGTTGCTAATCCATTGATTTTGTGCCCTGTTTGATCTATTTCTCTTTATTATTCAGTTCGTTCCGACAAGGCTTCTCTTCCCCTAAATCGTGTGTGCTTAGTGTTTTGCATAGGTGGTAAGGAAGATGTTTATACGTTTGCCCGATCAATAATGCATGTTTTTTTAAATGTGGTGCTTATCACACAGATGTAACATTTTTTACTAAAAGTGCATCTTTTTCATGTGCATTATTTGATTAAAAACAGAATGATAACATTACACCACTATTGAGAATGTCGCACTGCATTTAAATTTCCCTTTGAGATGGATTGGAGCTGCTATTTGCATAAATGCCTTCTATGCCTCAACAAATAACTGCTAAGAAGAACTTTTAAAGTGCCTTGCGTAGATTAAAATATTCAGTTACAAGTAGCAGAAATGAAGTACAATATTCTTTTGTATATCCTATTTACAGTCGTGTGATTTTATTGTTGGATTCATTTTGTCACATTCAAGGTCATTGCAGGAAAATTGCATACAGATGTTTGTTTTCAAGTGAGATTTTGTGTACTAAGTAGAATAAATGAATTAAAATCCAGTTATATGTATCTCTAATGTCCAGGTTGTTCCAATATGAAATTTAGGATGCAATAATTTGAACTTCACCCTTGTTTGAGCTTTTTAATTGTTTGTGAATATAATCTGCTTTATCCTGCATTTGGAAAAGTGAAAAGATAAATTTGCATCCATTCACTCTTCTGCTCTGTGCTTTTGTGACAATTATGCTGACCTTTTGTGATTCTAAGTGGGAAATTACTGTAAAATAAACCAGGAAGAAACACAAATAGAGTACATAAAACGTGTAAATTCCTGTAGTTTGTGTTCCAACTTCCTTTACATTCTAAATAGAGTTGAGAACTACAGTGAATCCTAAAAGATGGTGCATGGTGTTGATCTTATTGATCAGTTATGTGTGGAAGTAGTGGATGTAGTAGCAGGATGGCAGTCATGGAAATATTAAATTGATATCTAATTGTTTCAGACTTCACATACAATGTATTGCTAGATTACCTCTACTGATGAACTGCTTTGAATGTTGCTTCTGATTGAATTTTTACTCATTCTCTTTCTCTTTTAAGCTCCGTAGAAAATGTGTTGAAGACCCTGGTGAAATGCTGTCGACCGTGAGTACAGATTTTCTTACTATAATATTTTCAATGTATTTTAAGTGCCTTTGATTTCATATTTTTCCTTGACGTTAGATGTCACAGGGCAAGAACAGATGGAATATACTGTAGAGTAGTGTGAAGGTTAACCATTTTGGTGGGACAAATAGAAAAGTGGAATATTTTTTAAGTGGCGAGAGACTGGGAAGTATTGGCATTCGGAGGAATTTGGGTATCTGTGCATATGAATCACAAAGTTAACATGCAGGTCCAACAAACAGTTGAGAGCAATTTGAATCTCAGGCTTTATTGCGAAGACTTTGGAATATAAGGGTAAAGATGTTTTACTAGAATTATATAGGGCTCTGGTAAGAATGCAGGGTATTGTTCTCGGTACTTAATGATATATCTTTCCTTTAGAGGGAGTACAGCAATGGTTCAGTAGACTGAATCCTGGAATGTGTGTACTGTGCATTGGGGAAAAATTGAGTTGACTCTGTTTATAACCCCTGAAGTTTTGAAGAATGAGAGGTGATCTGATTGAAACATATTAAATTCATAAGGTACTTAGCAGAGTTGATGGTGGGAGGATGTTTCTCCTGTCTGAGCAGTCGGTCTCAGAATAAGGGGTTGGCTATTTAGGACTGAGCTGAGAATTTTTTTTTACTCAAAAGGGGCGTGAATCTTTGAATCATGTATCCCACAGAACTGTAGATGCTCAGTCCTTCAGCACGTTCAGACAGGTTCAAGTTGGAGCAGGTCTGAAGGTCCAGATGGTGACCTCCCGTTCCTGTAACTTTAAACAGCCAGGCTTCGGGGCAGGTTAAACAGCGAGGCTTTGGGACAATTAATGTGCGTGAAGTAAAGTTAAGACATCGCGGGGCAACTTTGTCTCATGGAATGTGTGCCCTGTAGTGTGTGAGAAGTAATTGATGCTACAGTGATGTGGGCGACCACATGTGCAGGAAATGTCACAAACTGCAGAAGCTGGAACTCCGGGTTTCACTGCATTGCATACGTAAGGCTGAGAACTACGTGGATAGCATGTTCAGAGTGGTGGTCACGCTACGAACATGCAGGCAGAAAAGGAATGGGTGACTGCAAGGCAGTTTGAGTGCCAAGCAGATAGTGCAGGAGCTCTGAGGTCCTGCTCACTAATCAGTTTTCCATCCTGGATGCTGGTGAGGATGTTCGTTTCTCTAAGGAATGCAGTCAGAGCCAAGTTTCTGGCACCACTGGTGACTCAGCTGAACAGAAGGGGAGGGAAAGCGTGATAGTGATAGGGAATTTATTAGTGAGGGAAACGGACAAGTGCATCTTTTGCAGATGTGATTCTGGAGGGTGAGGGTGCACAGCCAGAGGTCGTGGTTCACATCAGTACTAACAGTATAGGTAGAGAAAAGGATGAGGTCCTGCACCGCAGTTTAGAAATTTAGGAACAAGATTAGTGAGCAGGACCTCAAAGGTAGTAATCTCCAGGTTACGCAAGGCCACGTGCTGATGAGTGTAGAAATAGGAGAATAATAATTGTGTGGCTGGAGATATGGTGCTTCAGATTTCTGGGACCAGTTCTGAGGCAGGTGGGATGTGTACAAGCCAGACGGTCTATATCTGTACAGGACTGGGACAAATGTGCAGGGAGATTGCTACTGTTTTGGGGAGGGTTTGAACTAGATTGGCAGGGGAATGGGGACCTGACGGCAGATTCGGGTGGGACAAGTTCAGAGCAGGGAGTGAGAGACAGAAGATTAGTGAGTGATTCTGCAAGACATAGGAAGAGAACCTTTAATGTAGCTTGTACGCCATTATTCGACATTGTCTCTAAGTAGGTGAATGAGTTTCTTATATTTTCTGTGGAGTGTGACAAGCTCAGGCAACTTCAGTTCCTTCAGGCCTGTTCATTTTAAAAAAATTACAGTCCTGTAATTGTCCTGTATGAAGTATCAAATTTTAGCAGTTTGGTTTGCAGAATAGGTATTTCCTGAGGTCAGACTTTTTTTCCCTTCCTGCACTTACACCTTTGTGCATCCTCCTCTTTCCCACTCTACAATCTGATTAATTGTGCTCTCTCATCCCTACTCTGCTTCAGACCTTCTCTTCCATTTAATATCAACATTTACTGAATTGGTGCTGCTGTTCTCTTGTTGAAGATGATGAAAATTATCCCTTCTAGATACACAAGTTTGCCAAAAATGCGAACTGATAGTAATAGGCTACTTGTTATCCATCCTAGTTGAACTTCTGGGCTGAAAAATGAAAATGAACATTTTCCAATTTGAAATTTTCCGACCAAATAAAATAATGATTCCAACTTGTTTGCTATGAAAGATCTGTCAATTCAACACCTATTGTGGGAAGTTGCAATAATCTGTCTTCAAGGGTGATTGAGCCCTTGACCAGGTTTTAATTATAAAAGTGATGAGTGATCGATAGTATTTAATCTATCTGAATTATTTGAGGAGTTCACTGGCATTTTGGATAGGGAATGTTCTTGGATATTATCTGTTTGGACTTCCAGGAAGCATTTGATAAGTTCATGCAAGAGTTTAACACAAATTAGGGTATGTGGAGGTAACTTTGACTAGGAAATTGCCTAGGAGGAAGGAGAAAGACTTCAGCTTCTGAATGGTGGGATATAAAAAGTAAGGTTTCCTACAATTATAATGCCTTGGATGAAAAAGTTGAGTTGTACATCTATGTTTGCTGATGCCACTTACGTTAGGTGCTGCAGTGATTTCTGTAGATACAGTAGAAAGTTACTAAAGGATAGAGATTGACTAAGTGAGTGGGACACACTATGGCAGATGGAGTTTGTTGTGATTAAGTGATCCGCTTTGGATCAGGTGAAGATGAGCTGAATATTTTCTTAACCTTTAGAGATTAGTAGCTGCGGAGGGACAAGGTGATTTAGATATGCATTTACACAGCACTAAAAACTAGTGCTCAGGTCCAGAAAAAAACAAAATACAAATGCAAGTTGGTCTTTATCTGAAGTAGATTGGAATGCAGTGCAGATGTGATGTTTTGGTTGAACGGATCATTGATCTGATACCATCTGGCCACTAGAGTACACTGGTATTGGGCAATGTTTATTGGTGTTGTACAGTGTACAACACAGATTGAGTAGAACAATATCACAAAAATAATCCCTTCCTTCAATTATTAAGTCTGAGGGGTGATCTAATTGAGGTATTTACAATGATTAAACAATTGTAGAACAGGGAAAATATTTCATTTGGTGGGAAAATCCAAAATAAGGGACTCTCGGCCATAAACACTCATTATACAGCAAAATGGTCGGAAGTCAGGGTTACTGTTCTGAGGCATAATCCTCTGTTCATTACAAGCCAGTCCAAGTAATAGTAACTTGACCAAGAACTGTTGGAATTATTTGACCAGGCAGCGGTATGAGTGAATGTCAGACTATCCAGTCCAGTTTGTGACGGGGAAAGCCGAGAAGTGCTCCAAGGACAACATGTTTATGGTCTGGCTGTGCATAGTTATATATGGTTACTACCAATTCCATTACATACATGATTTTTAAAATTGATATCTCAATATTGATGCGCCAGAACTTCTGGTTTCAGATAGATATACAGGTGACATTGGAAATGGGATTAGTTTATATCACGCTTCTAATATCTTATATTTACCACAAATGCAAGAACACAAGCAAGAGAAGTGGGAGTAGACCCATATGACCTATGGAGCCTGCTCTGTCATTCAGTACCATCGTGACTGATCTTGCGCTTCAGTTCCATTTTCCCACCTGTTCCCCGTGATTCCGTGTGAAAGAACTGTGCATAGTAAGAAGTCTCACAACACCAGGTTAAAGTCCAACAGGTTTATTTGGTAGCACAAGCTACTAGCTTTCGGAGCGCTGCCCCTTCATCAGGTAAGTGGGAGTTCTGTTCACAAACAGGGCATATAAAGACACAAACTCAATTTACAAAATAATGGTTGGAATGCGAGTCTTTACAAGTAATCAAGTCTTAAAGGTACAGGGAATGTGAGTGGAGAGAGAGTTAAGCATAGGTTAAAGAGATGTGTATTGTCTCCAGCCAGGACAGTTAGTGAGATATTGTAAGCCCAGACAAGTTGTGGGGGTTACAGATAGTGTGACATGAACCCAAGATGCCGGTTGAGGCCACCCTCGTGTGTGCGGAACTTGGCTATCAGTCTCTGCTCAGCGACTCTGCGTTGTCGTGTGTCGTGAAGGCCGCCTTGGAGAACGCTTACCCGAAGATCAGAGGCCGAATGCCCGTGACCGCTGAAGTTGTTCCTCAACAGGAAGAGAACAGTCTTGCCTGGTGATTGTCGAGCGGTGTTCATTCATCCGTTGTCATAGCGTCTGCATGGTCTCCCCAATGTACCATGCCTCGGGACATCCTTTCCTGCAGCGTATCAGGTAGACAACGTTGGCCGAGTTGCAAGAGTGTGTACCGTGTGCCTGGTGGATGGTGTTCTCGCGTGAGATGATGGCATCCGTGTCGATGATCCGGCACGTCTTGCAGAGGTTGCTGTGGCAGGGTTGTGTGGTGTCGTGGTCGCTGTTCTCCTGAAGGCTGGGTAGTTTGCTGCGGACAATGGTCTGTTTGAGGTTGTGCGGTTGTTTGAAGGCAAGAAATGGGGGTGTGGGGATGGCCTTGGTGAGATGTGTGGGGATGGCCTCGCCAAGGCCATCCCCACACCCCCACCTCTTGCCTTCAAACAACCGCACAACCTCAAACAGACCATTGTCCGCAGCAAACTACCCAGCCTTCAGGAGAATAGTGACCACGACATCACACAACCCTGCCACAGCAACCTCTACAAGATGTGCCGGATCATCGACACGGATGCCATCATCTCACGTGAGAACACCATCCACCAGATACACGGTGCATACATTTGCAACTCGGCCAACGCTGTCTATCTGATACGCTGCAGGAAAGGATGTCCCGAGGCATGGTACATTGGGGAAACCATGCAGGCGCTACGACAACGGATGAATGAACACCGCTCGACAATCACCAGGCAAGAGTGTTCTCTTCCTGTTGGGGAACACTTCAGCGGTCACGGGCATTAGGCCTCTTCAGGTGAGCGTTCTCTAAGGCGGCCTTCACGACACACGACAACGCAGAGTCGCTGAGCAGAGACTGATAGCCAAGTTCCACACACATGAAGACGGCCTCAACCGGCATCTTGGGTTCATGTCACACTATCTGTAACCCCACCGACTTGCCTGGACTTGCAAAATCTCACTAACTGTCCTGGCTGGAGACTACACATCTCTTTAACCTGTGCTTAACCCTCTCTCCACTCACATTGTCTGTCCTTTTGAGACTTGATTATCTGTAAAGACTCGCATTCCAACCATTATTTTGTAAATTGAGTGTGTGTCTTTATATGCTCTGTTTGTGAACAGAACTCCCACTCACCTGATGAAGGGGCAGCGCTCCGAAAGCTAGTGGCTTGTGCTACCAAATAAACCTGTTGGACTTCTTATTGTGTTTACCCCAGTTCAACGCCGGCATCTCCACATCAAAGAACTGTGCACATACCACTTAAATGTATTCAATGATGAAACATCAACATCCTCGAGGATAGAGAATTCCAAAAATTCACAAGTCTTTGAGAGGAGTAATTTCTCTCTATCTCAGTTCTAAATGATTGGGGCCCATATTCTGAGACTATTCCCCCCTCCCCCCACCCCATGTTTGCGATTCCTGCACCAGCAGAAACAATCTGTCAGCATCTACACTATCAAGCTCTTTCAGAATAGTGTCTGTTTCAATGAGATTACCTCTGAGAGTATAGGCCCAATTTACTCAGCCTCTCATCCCAGGGACCAATTTAGTGAACTTTCATTGTACCTCCTCCAATCTAAATATATTCTTCCTTAGATATATTGATCAAAACTGCACACTGTATTCCAAATATGGTCTCACCAAAATCCTGTACAATTGTAGCAAGACTTCTTTTCCAATCCCTTTGCCTTCCCAATTGCTTGCTGTACCTGCATGCTAACTTCCTGTGTTCCTTGTATGAGCACAATAAAACTGTTGTTTGAATTACTCAACATTGAACCCTGTTAGTATAGAAAGCTCTGATATCTTGAAGGAACCTCGGTCCACTGGATCTCAACTTTTACGGAGTCGCAGTCAGAATTGGATTGTCACTACACTCCTAGTTTCCTACCTGGAAATACAGCTGATCCTTTCTCCCCTGACCTTCCCACTCATAACTGTGCAGGGCATGTTGCCCCAGAGGCGTTCAGTTGAGGGCTGCAGAGTCAGAGGTATTAACTATTATAAAACAGGTAAGTTTAAAGGTCGAGCCACTTGCAGAAGCCACAGAGAAGGGTGGTCGGTGGGAGTGGGTAGTTGGCTCCCAGTTATGTATATTTCTGTTTTCCAGCAGCAGTTAAACCTAACTGTCTGGTAATCTTTTGTTTTACAGCATTTGAACCTTACAGCTCTTTGAAACTGCTAGTGAACAATTAAAAAAGGGATGGTAGTTAGGCCCTATTACAAAGTGTTTTATTTTATTGTATAGTGTATGTTTAAGCGTGCATTTTTAAATGTTTCATTGTTCACAATACTGTGTTGGAATGTTGTGTTTTTGTATGATCAGAAATTATTTCTTGTGTGTGCAGGTATTTTCCAGATGAAGCTACAGCAGAGATGTTAGATGAATGGAAGCCATTAATGTGTCCTTTTGATGTTACCATGCAGAAGGCAATCAGCTATTTTGAAATGTTTCTTCCTACCTCCCTTCCTCCTCATCTGCATCATAAAGGATTCAGGTCAGTATATAGATAACTGGTTATTCCATTTTAGATCTTTATCTTTGGATAGTTCTCCCTTCGTGTGCATCATTCTCGAACTCTGAAAGGCATTTATTTCCTAGACCTCTGCCTTAGGGCTGCTAAAGTGACTGGAGTTGCCTGGACGGTTGTAATTAATTCCGTATTTCTCATTCTTTGGGGCAAATGTAGGCATTGATTGGTCTAGCAATTTCCTCTGATAGGCTGGCTACCAGTGGTGTTGGTGGTTGAAGTGGTGAGCAAGACAGTAGTGAAAGAGATACAGAGTGAGAAAAGCAGCCATACAAAGATATATTCTTCAGCTTATTAACAATGCTATGGAATTTGATTATTAATATGGTAATTGTAGTCATGTGTGCACATGCCAACTCATTTCATGACCAATTCAATTTTTCACCGTTATAACAGATGCTGCCTATGTAACATATTGCAGCCTCGTGGTGTGAGCCATTGCAGTCTCCCCACTGATGAAAAGGTGAAATTACAAAGAACAAAGAAAAGTACAGCACAGGAACAGGCTCTTCGGCCCTCCAAGTCTGTGCCGATCACGATGCCCTGACTAAACTAAAGAAAAAAACGTTCTGCCCTTACTCGGTCCGTATCCCTCTATTCCCTCTCTATACATGTACCCATCCAGATGTCCCTTAAATGTTGCAAATGTGCCTGCTTCCACCACCTCCTCAGGCAGTGCGTTCCAGGAACCCACCACACTCTGTGTGGAAAACATCCCCCGTACATCTCCCTTAAATTTTCCCCCTCTCGCCTTGAACCTGTGCCCCCTTGTAATTGACACTTCCATCCTGGGAAGAAGCCTCTGATTATCCACCCTGTCTATGCTTCTCATGATTTTGTAGACCTCTATC
Source organism: Mustelus asterias (assembly GCF_964213995.1). Lineage (NCBI taxonomy): Eukaryota > Metazoa > Chordata > Chondrichthyes > Carcharhiniformes > Triakidae > Mustelus > Mustelus asterias. The sequence goes on along the minus strand of NC_135815.1, from coordinate 48,895,785 downwards.
AGGTCTCCCCTTAGTCTCAGTCTTTCCAGTGAAAACAATCCCAGTTTATTCACCATCGAGACCAGGCAACATCCTGGTGAACCTTCTTTGCACTCTCTCCAAAGCTTCCACTATCCTTCTGTGGTGTCCAGAACTGCACATGATACTCCAAATGTGGCCTAATCAGGGTTTTATATAGCTGCAACATGATTCCCCATCTCTTGTACTCAATTGCAGAATGACAATTTTATTTAAGCAGTTTCTATTATAAACATGAACATTGATGTATAACACATTGCTTCAAAATGGGAACTTAGTTATTTCTGTGCAGCCTGGTCCCTGCCCTCAAACCTCTCCACCAAAAGACTATGTTTGCTCTTTATAATCCCATATGTGCTGATACCAGTGATCAACCAGTTAAATACATATGAATCTATAGAAGGGCACTGATTGTTTTGCTAATTGATGGTGAAATTGCTGATATGTTCTCAGTAATGTATTTTGAATTATCTTGTTTTTATTTCTACAGGCTTTGGTTTGATGAATTTATAGGCCTTTATGTCACAATTCAGAACCTCCCTCAGTGGGAAGGGGTAAGTCAACCATTCCATGGATTAATTAAATAATAAAAGTCTTGCATTCGTATACTAACTTTCAGAGTGACAGGATGTCCTAAGTGCTTTTAATTTTTAGTTTCTCTCGTATGAAATGCAGCAACCAATTTGCACACAGCAAGCTCCTGCAAACAGTAATGTGATAATGACTAGATAATCCATTTTAATTATGTTGATTGCGGGATAAACATTGGCCAGGGCACCATGGATAACTCCATGTTCCTCTGCAGAATCATGCCATGGGGTTTTGATCGTCCAACTGAGGGGACAGACAGAATCACGGTTTAAAGTTCAAAGTTTATTTATTTGTGTCACAAGTAGGCTTACATTAACACTGCAATGAAGTTACTGTGAAAGTTCCCTAGTCGTCACACTAGGCGCCTGTTCGGGTACACTGAGGGAGAATTTAGCATGGTCAATGCACCTAACTAGCATGTTTTTCAGACTGTGGGAGGAAACTGGAGCACCCAGAGGAAACCCACGCAGACACTGGGAGAACACAGACCGTGACCCAAACAGGAAATTGAACCCAAGTCCCTGGCGCTGTGCAGCAGCAGTGCTAACCACTGTGCCACCGTGCCAACCTATATAATTGTCTGATTTGAAAGATGGTACCTCTGACAGTGCAGTATTCCCTCAGTACTGCACTGGATTGTCACTTGATATTTGTGCACAAGTCTTGAGTGAGTGGAACTTGAACCCAGAAACTTCTGCCTGAGAGGCAAGAGTGCTGCCAACTGACACGACTAATACTGAGAATGCGTTGAAGATATTTAGAGACATTGGTCAGTTTCCACGTGAATTCTGACAGTGCTCAACTCTAAACCTCACAGCTCTCTCAAGATTTTGTCATTCTTCAGCTGGCCATACTATTGGCTGCCATTCTTTAGCCACCCAGGCCTCCATGCTGTGGAATTCTCTCACCTATGCCCATAATCTTCCCTTTTCAGGTGCCTTAAAACTCACCTCTTGACTTAACTTCTCTTCACGCCTTTGGACATCTCTTCCTTTGGCTTGGTGTCCATTATTTTGATTACACCTCTTGCTATATCAAAGCAAGTTGTAACAAGTTACAGCACGTGATATACAGATTACTGGTATTTTTGTTGGGAAATTTTTGTTCAGACTTTCAGTTTTGCAAGTTAAAGATTTAAGCTTTTAACGCTCAGTTTTGTTCACAAAACCATTTGGTAGAGAATGTAAATGGGAATAATTAACATTTTTGGGATTATCCTATGCAACGATGGATGGGTTGATAATTCAAAATAGCTGTAATTATTTTGAGAGTTGACTGTTGTTTTTTGCTTACATAAGAACATAAGAAATAGGAGCAGGAGTAGGCCATCTGGCCCCTCAAGCCTGCTCCGCCATTCAATAAGATCATGGCTGATCTGATGGTGGGTTCAGTTCCACTTACCCGCCCACTCCCCATAACCCTTAATTCCCTTATTGGCTAAAAACCTATCTATCTGCGACTTAAACACATTTAATGAGGTAGCCTCTACCGCTTCATTGGGCAGAGAATTCCAAAGATTCACTACCCTCTGGGAGAAGAAGTTCCTCCTCAACTCTGTTCTAAATTGACTCCCCCGTATTTTGAGGCTATGCCGCCTAGTTCTTGTTTCCATTGTAAGTGGAAACATTCTCGATGTTTCTACCCTGTCTAGCCCCTTCATTATCTTCTATGTCTCTATAAGATCTCCCCTCAACCTTCTAAACTCCAAAGAGTACAGGCCCAGTCTGCTCAATCTCTCCTTATAAGCCAACCCCCTCATCTCCGGAATCAACCTAGTGAACCATCTCTGCACCCCTTCCGAAGCCAATACATCCTTTCTTAAATAAGGGGACCAAAATTGTACACAGTACTCTAGGTGCGGCCTCACCAGCACCTTGTACAGTTGCAGCATGACCTCCCTGCTTCTATACTCCATCCCTCTCGCGATAAAGGCCTACATTCCATTTGCCTTCTTGACCACCTGCTGCACCTGCAAACTGTGTTTTTGTGATTCATGCGCAAGGACTCCCAGGTCCGTCTGCACAGTAGCATGTTGTAATTTTTCACCATTTAAATAATAGTCCCTTTTCCTATTATTCCTTCCAAAGTGGATAACCTCACACTTATCAACGTTATACTCCATCTGCCAGATCCTCGCCCACTCACTTAACCTATCCAAATCTCTCTGCAGACTCTCCGCATCCTCCACGCAATTTGCTTTCCCACTCATCTTTGTGTCATCCGCAAACTTTGTTACCCTACACTCGGTCCCCTCCTCCAGATCATCTATGTATATGGTAAATAGTTGAGGCACCAGCGCCGATCCCTGCGGCACCCCACTAGTCACGGATTGTCAACCAGAAAAGCACCTATTTATACCTACTCTGTTTTCTGTTAGATAGCCAATCTTCAATCCACGCTAACACTTTACCCCCAACTCCGTGTACCTTTATCTTTTGCAGTAACCTTTTGTGAGGCACCTGATCGAAAACCTTCTGGAAATCCAAATACAATACAACCACTGGTTCCCCCCTGTCAACCGCACTCGTCACCTCCTCAAAAAACTCCAGTAAATTAGTCAAACATGACTTTCCCTTCCAGAATCCATGCTGTGTCTGTTTGATTGAACCATTCTTATCTAGGTGTCCTGCTATTTCTTCCTTTATGATAGATTCCAGCATTTTCCCAACTACAGATGTTAAGCTAACCGGCCTGTAATTACCTGCCTGTTGTCTGCCTCCTTTTTTAAACAGTGGCGTTACATTGGAAAACAGCTAATCAGCTGGCACCTCCCCAGAGTCCAGTGAATTTTGATAGGTTACAACTAATGCAACTAAGGCAATTAAATCGTCTAAAAGTACCAAAGTAGGCTGCTTCAGTGCTGTAATTCTAATATGATTTCCAATAATGTAACAAATTTCCAGCTATTTTATGTTGGCTTCTAAATTGAGAATAGCTTGTGAGCAAAGTCTGCACCCTCGCTATGACTGTAACACTACATTCTGCACTCTCTCCTTTCCTTCTCTATGAACGGTATGCTTTGTCTGTATAGTGCGCAAGAAACAATACTTTTCACTGTAGACCAATACATGTGACAATAAATCAAATCAAAGTTAGTTCATTGGAATTTAAAAATGTATTTTCTGTTGTTGACAGAATTTGGTAAATCTATTCGCACGTTTGGCTACGGATAACATTGGGTACATAGATTGGGATGAATACATTCCAAAGGTAAATTGCATTGTTGTTTTCAAATGTATGAGTGAATTTTTTTTTTGTAGCTTGACAGTCTTTACTCGTTGGAAGTAGTGAGTGTGTCAGAATCTTATTGCATTATTAATAGTGTTCATTATTAGTGATCCAAACATCTTTCTGAAGAAAAGATGCTGCCACAATTTTAATCCTGGCTTTGTTTGTTTATAATTTTTGTTATCTTGAGTAAAACTAAATATCCAAAAGTTGTGTTTGATATCACATTGTTTAGTGAATGCTCTATATTTTTACAGATTTTTACCAGAATTCTGAGGAGCTTAAATCTGCCAGTAGGAAGCAGCCAAGTTTTAATTTCCAAATATTTATCAAGTGCTTATGAAATTGGCCATGTGGTGCTCTGGATCGCTTCCATGCTGGTCAGTATTTAATTATGGACCTATTGCAATTCATTGAAAGTGTCTATATGTTTTATCGATAAATACATTTTAGAATTTTACTTAAATTCATTTTTGTGGTGAAGAAGTTCTGTTGTACACCAATTTTATTTAATTGCTCAGTGTAGTTGTCCAATCAAACATGCTGCAATTGAATCACAATTATGTCAGATGTGTTTGTGAATGGGAAGGAGCATATGCTCATTGTCCACTGCTCCATTGTCCTCATTATTAAGCAATTGCCTATTGATTGTGATACAGGGATCCCACAGAAATGGTGGGAATTGGAAATCTTGATTACCAAGATTCTAAACTGTGCAAACAGTTAAATAATATTTCCATAAGGAGAACAAATAGTTTACTTGTATGCAAATTACCAAAGCCTAGATATAACAATTAACACCCATTCTTCAGTAAATGACTGGCTAAAAATTTGTGGGATGCCCATCGTTCTCTTCCATTACTTCAGAAAATGTCAAAAGACTACTTCATGCAGAATAAAACTACTTGTCTAGCTTTATTAACAAATATAACTTCCAGAAGAACAAAAGTAGTTGAGATACTAATGCAGAAAAATAATTGAAGTTGCGCAATATATCAGCAGGGTTAAGTATTTTTCACAAAACTATAACATCCACAATTCTCACTGCTCTTAGCAGCAAACCCTTAGAATGGTCATTGATGGCAAAGGTGTGGCAATGATGCAACATTGGGCCCTATTTTACCATTTTGATTCCAAGTGCTGGTCAGACTTGAAACTGGGAGTGTTTCAGTTCCGACTTTTAGACCCGTTCTCGGGTGCCCCCACACGCACTCTGCCTGCAAAAATATCAGCGATTCCGAATCACGCTGCACAAGTCTGTGGGTGGGGCTTAACGTGCCCGAAACCCTGTAGCTTCGATTGGTGCCTCCAACTGCGCAGGCGCAGAAAACAAATGATAGAATACGGCTTCCCTGCCACATCCCTCCCAGGCTGGATAATGCTCCCGTTGGCCCCACAGACATTGCCCACCGCCACAACATTACTGACCCCCTTATTCCCACCCACCCACCCCCCAACCACCCAGATCGATTATGGGCAACCACCCCCCCCCCCCCCCCCCCCCCCCCGCCCCCATGCAGAGCGGCAGCAGACCCCTCACTGATCTCAGGCAGAGTGGCAGTGAACCCCCCCCACCGCCCCAGCACAAAACTCAAGCAGATAGATAGCTGACTCACCCCACCCCCCCCAACCCTGACGGCTTAGCTCCTCACTAACTGGAGCGCCCGAATTGGACTTGTATGGAGCATGTCTATTTCACACCAATTTCGGATGGGCGAACGTGGTGGTAAAGGGGGAAGTGTCGGTAAAATTGGGCATGCAACCCTTTAAGTCCATTTAAATGCATGCAAATTCATTTAAATGGCTGTCGCGCCCATCTTGGACGCAGTCCCAATCGCAGCCATTTTCGGGCCTTGGTAAAGGGGGAACGCAGGCAGGCAGGCAGATGGCGCTACTTGCCTCATGCCCGACTTTACCAGGTTTTTGTAATCACGATAATACAATCGGGCCCGCAGTGTAGCATCTGCATAATGTTTCTGACATAGAATAACAGGTGAGGTGTTTCGGAATTTAAGACATGAACTAGTGGAAGTCTTTGACACTATGACTTCAGGAATTGTATTGTATCTTTTGAGGGAGTACAATGCAGATTCAGCAAGGTGAAACCAGGATCAGAAGGTAAAATTATGAGAACAAATTGCACAACTGTGGCTTGTGTTTCCTTGTATTTAGAAGATTGAGGTGATCTAATTAAGAGGTTTTAAAATAAAAGAAATTGACAGAACACATACAGGAAAGATATTTCCTATGGTGGGGAAATCCAGAACAAAGAGGAACAATCTTATAATTAGAGCTAGGCCATTTAGGAATGTAACATACTTTCATGTGAAGAGTTGTAAGAAATCTGGGATTCTCACCCCCCAAGGCTGTAGATCCTCTCTCTGGCAGTTGAAAAATTCAAGACCAAAACCCAGGAGTTGCTGAAATGTTGCAGGAGTGATAATAGTGTTCTCTCTCTAAGATGGATGTCAAAGATTCTCTGGCATTATTATCCTGGCCAATATTTAACCTTCAACTAACATCATTAAAAAGATTATCAGATTGTTAATCTCGCTGCTGGTTGGCAGTCTTACCGCGACTGGTTACCACGATTCCCCGCGTTACAAGGATAATTACATTTTATATGTACTCAATTATGGATCAAAGCCGAGTAAATTAAAGGTCGTCATAATCTAATTTTGGCTTCTTAAGCTGCACCTTTCAAACCCACGACCACTACCATCTAAAAGGACAAGGGCGGCAGATATCTGGGAACACCACCATCTGGAGTTTCCCCTCCAAGTCACCCACCGTCATGTCTTGGAAATATACCACTGGTCTTTCACTGCCACTGGTCGAAGTCCTAGAACTCCCTCCCTAACATCACTGCAGGTGCACGTACATCTTGGGAACTGCAGCATTTTAGGAAGGCAGTCTACCTACCAACTTCTCATGGGCAACTGATGGTGGCAATAAATGCTGACCTAGCCAGCGACACCCATTAATCCTGTAAATGAATTTAAAAAAAATAACTGGCTGGCAGTAGAGATGAGAGGGACTGAATATTATACACTTGTTTCTGTCATTGGCTTGTGAAGTGGGGTGGTGATAGTCGCAGATGACAATATGTGATAAGCTTGATGGATCAGTTGATCTTTTCCTGTCTGTCATTGAAATATGTTCAGACGGCATGGATGAAAGTTTCAATGATCAAGGAGATATTATGCAACTTCCACAAAAATTGTCATTTATGTAAGTGCACATTCCATTGTTCCGCTATTTGTTACAGGAGGAGAATTTTAGATAATTTTACGTTATGAATTTTCCCATCATGTTTAGTAAAACTAATTTGAAGGTTGAGAAAGCAAAATTATTTTTTGAAAAATGCCTTCCGTTTTGAATTTTCATGTAAAATCTGTGGTGTGGTTTGGATATCACAATGTAGTTCAATCTGAATAACTTCTAAAATCTTTTAATTTGATAGGGTGGTCCCAGTAAACTAGCACAGAAGCATCTGAGTGGATTTTTTAACAGCATTGAATCGTTCTATCATCCTTCTAATAACGGTAGATGGCTGGTAGGTATTTCTGATTTTTATTGCATTCATGAGATAAATAATGATGCGATAAATAATGATGCGATAATGAGACGCAGAATGCTACTGTGGTGTTTATAAGTATTTGAGTGGATGTTCTTCGCTGCCTGTTGTAGCCAGTTCATATTCAAAATATAAACTATGCCTAATACATGACTCAATGGGTGTGTTGTAATATCTCAAATACTTTTAACTGAATTCTTAAAGGGTCAACCTGATCCTTGTATGTTGTCATGTCACCAAATCAGTAGCATCATTGAGCAAGGCCACCTTGAGCAAGTATTGTTCAATACTTAATTACTTCTGCTTTTCACCCTGAATTACAAGTCCGTTGGGCAGAAATGCATATCCGGCTGTGGTGTGAAACATAGGCCGCCTGTTATATTCCACACCGGATATTTAATTCCATTGACTGCAAATGGAACTGAAAATCAGGCACTCTATACAACGGGTGGCCAATCTAATGCAGCTTGTTTTGTGCCACAGTCTGAGATGAATTTCTATCCTAAGATCTAATGTTTTCTCTTTTTAAACAACTGTGACTTGTAGGTGGTGCAGGGAAAATGTTAACTCTTGCTTGGATGTTTCAATTTCTTTGAATTTAATTTCTGCCTGTGTAATATCCTGCAAAGAGTGGCGACCACCAAGTGGAGTAACTAAATAACTATCTATTAACAGGAATAACTATATACAGGGAGTGAGAGAGATGTTACCGATTACTCTGGTACAGCCTGGGAAAGTCTGCACTCAGCCCCAGGATTAACACGCTTCAGCCCAATTGACCAAAAGGGTCACATGACTCCTTCAAGGGGCTTGCTACAACATGCCTGTATTTACACATCTGCATTAGCAGTAAACGGTGCTGCAACCAAGAAATAACTTGATTGCTGTGATGGAGTTTGCATGCTCCTTATGCACCACAAGCTGGAAATACCTGGTATTAAATGTCGAATACTGCAAGAGTACCAGGCGTAAGGGCAGATAGATTTGCATGTTTATATAATATTTCTCACAACAACTCAGTTCTCAATTTTTGCGGATTTTATTAGTAGACAAAAGGAGTCCTCACTTAAAGTTGTGATTGTGTGCCTGAGAATCGTGACTTTAAGAGAACCACAGGATCAATGTTAAAAGAAATGTACAACTTGAAATACTGTACATTCCTAGGTGAAATAACTTGAAAAATAAGGTAACTAAATACAAAAGAAATTCAACGCAGGATAGTAATTTTAATGATGCGGAGATGCCGGCGTTCGACTGGGGTGGGCACAATAAGATGTCTCTCAGCACCAGGTTAAAGTTCAACAGATTTATTTGGTATCACCCAGTAAGTGATACCCAGTAATTTTAGTTTGACCAGCCTCCATCTGGTGGCAGAAGTTGGTCAGTGCAGTAAGCTGTTGGAATCCTGGCAATAGCTATACTAACTCCTGCTACTAGATGGAACCCAGGAGCTTCAGTTCACCAGTGGTGAAGCCAGGAGCCAAATAGCTGAAACCTGACCCTGGTAAGAACAGAAGGTGGGAAGTAAAGCTGGAGAGTAACGCTGGGAGGCAGGGGCAGCATTGGGTGGGCGGAGTGCTAGAAGAAGGACTGAGGGTGAGAGCAGAAGTGCTGCCAGTCAGATCTGTGCACAGGCATGCCAGAGAGGAAGTCTGTGGCAAATGGCTTTAAAGCAAAACTGGCAGCATTAAATGGGTATACTGACACTATCTTATTAAGAAGTCTCACAACACCAGGTTAAAGTCCAACAGGTTTATTTGGTAGCACAAGCTTTCAGCGCGCTCCTTCATCAGGTGAGTGGGAGTTCTGTTCATAAACAGGGCATATAAAGACACAAACTCAATTTACAAAATAATGGTTGGAATGCGGGTCTTTACAGGTAATCAAGTCTTAAAGATACAGACAATGTGAGTGGAGAGAGGGTTAAGCACAGGTTAAAAAAAATTACCTGTAAAGACTCGCATTCCAACCATTATTTTGTAAATTGAGTTTGTGTCTTTACATGCCCTGTTTGTGAACAGAACTCCCACTCACCTGATGAAGGAGCAGCGCTCTGAAAGCTTGTGGCTTGTGCTACCAAATAAACCTGTTGGATTTTAATCTGGTGTTGTGAGACTTCTTACTGTGTTTACCCCAGTCCAACGCCGGCAACTCCACATCATGACTATCTTATTAACCATGTTAAAGTTGCGCAATATTAAGAGAGCCAACATAAAGTGGGGACTTAATATAAATCCAGGAATTTGCTATAGCATAACTTCGCAATTAGATAAATTGTCAGAGCTTTATTCAGCCCTTAATGTTAAACTTTTCTGGCTGTTGTAAAATTGGCGTGTAATCTAACCATGAAAAAGAATATTAATTATATTTGAACTAATATTTTATAAAGAAGTAGACTGTGATAGTTAATGATTAGTTTTCTTCCAGTTAGAAAAGTAATAACTGCTTAAACTGTTTCCCTGTTTTTTCTTTCTGTTTCTTCCCCCACTTTATTTTGATTCCAATTTTCCTAGTTGGGACCTTGGGGATTGTGCAGGGAAATTTCTTACCATTTCCCAAGATGATATTTTTATATTTGTTGACTAGATGTTATATACTCTTTTCCTTTGCCTGGTTGATATTGCCTTCCCAAAGTCTTTGCAGCAGGGGCTCTCCACATTTTGAAAACCATGGTTTAGAGGCTCTTGGGGGATCTACATTTCATTACTAGGATGTTTTAACATTCCCCGATATTCTGATTTTTTTTTTTCTCCTCCATATTTTTAAAATCGTCAGCGTTCAACCTCATTTTATTAGTAATTAAATTCCAGATAGGAAATTATTCCTAATAAGTATCTTGGATATTTAGCTTTGGATACCAAAATCATAAATAAAGACATTTTCAGTCCAGGAAAAAAAAAATTATTTAGTCCATTTTCCCTGTATTAATGCAAACCTGGAATGATCAATTCCACCTTGATTTCTCCAGTTTCCCATATACTCTTTTAATATTTGCGTGTTTATACAATTCCTTGTTGCATGTTGTGATTGACTTGGATTCTTTCTTAATGCATACCATTTAACCCTTTGCGCAGAAAAAAAAATCCAGCTCCAGACTGACCACCTGGATGTTGCCAATTTAACTCTTTGGATAGCCTACCAAGAGTTGTACTTGATTTGCTTTGGTATTTTTTTTTTAACTACAACTGCTTTATCAGAATTTTTCATAATTCACATGCCTTCCATCCCTGTTTGTGCCTGTACCCCCCACCCAATTAATGGATCAGGACTTGTTTTTATTTTAAAACAGATGAAACTGATGAAGTTGTTGCAACGGTTGCCTGCTAGTGTTGTGAGAAGATTGCACAGAGAACGATACAAGAAGGAAACCTGGCTAAATATCATACCAGACAGCCACAAACTGACTGACCAAGACATTACTGATTTTGTGGAAAGCATCAAACAACCTGTGCTGCTTGCTATGTTCAGTAAGACTGGAAGTCTGGAGGCTGCTCAGGCCCTTCAGAATCTGGCTCAGATGCGTCCCGAGCTTGTTATCCCACCAGTACTTGAAAAGTAAGTCTTTAAATTAGGCCCTTCTGTTTTATGGTTGGAGCAATTGACTTCATTACTCGTATGACATTTATGGATGAAAGTAACCTGCTGTAATTGTTTTTGAAATCTGCTTAGAATGTATTTTAAATAGAATTAATTTTAAGACTTGTTTAAAAATTGGCAAACTGCTTTTGAAATAACCAAATGATATATTACTTTGCCACAAATGTATAGAAAGAGTTGTGCTTGGTCATTCATACAATAATGTCTCAGTGTTAACTGGGATGTAAATAACCAAGCAGTGCATTATAAAAGCAAAATACTGCAGATGCTGGAATCTGAAACAAAAACAGCAAATGCTGGAAAGTCTCAGCAGGTCTGACAACATCTGTGGGGACAGAATAGAGCCAACGTTTCGAGTCTAGATGGCCCGTTGTCAGAGTAGTGTATTTATTCTGCAAGGAAGGATCATGTTTCAGAATTTTTTCCCACTGAAAAGATCACTAATATAAATCAATGACAAAGACCTTGGTGTACAGGGCACAATTTCAAAATTTGTAGATGAAATGAAACTTTAACCAATTGTGAACTATGATGCGGATAGTGTAAAACATTAAAAGGATATGGACAGGTTGATGGATCTGGTGACAAGTGGCAGATGAAATTTAAGGCAAAGAAGTGTGAAGTGATTCATTTTGGTAGGAAGGATGCGTAGAAACAATATCAAACAAAATGGTACAATTCTAAAGGGGACCCAGAAACAAAGGGACCTGGGTGTATATGTGCATAAATCATTGAAGGTGGTGGACAGGTCGAGAGAACGGTTAATAAAGTGTAGAGTATCCTGGGCTTTTATTAATTATGGGTACAGAATACAAAAGCAAAGAACTTATTAATCCTGTCGAAACATAGGTTCAGCCTCAAATGGATTATTGTGCCCAGTTCTGGGTGCTACACTTTAGGAGAGGTGGGATGAGATCCATCCAGGAATGACAAACCTGATTTCCTTGGGTTGGAGAAGTTGGTACTGTTTTCCTTGGAGAAAAGAAGATTAACAGGAGATTGGACAGAGATATTCAAAATTGTGAAGGGTCTGGACAGAGTAGATCGGGAAAAGCTGTTCCTATTGGTGGGGGGATTGAGAACCAAAGGGCAAAGGTTTAAGGTAATTGGCAAAAGAAGCAATGGCAGCATGAGGAAAAACCTTTTCATGTAGCAAGTAGTTAGAATCTGGAATGCACTGCCAGGTAGTGTGATGAAGGCAGGTTCAAATCGAGACTTTCAAGAGGGAATTGCATCATTATCTAAAAAGGAAAAAAATGCAGGATTACAGAGAAAAGGCAAGGGGCTGGCACTGTGTGGATTACTCCTTCAGAGGGCCTGTGCAGAAATGATGGCCAAATGATGACCTATGTTGTTATCATTCTGTGATTTGAAATGAGTTACTGAAAATGGGCTGACGCGGGTTTTGAAATGCTCAAAGACTGGACATTGAAGTGCTTTTGTCCAAAGACTGAAAAAAAAATAGCAGCTTGTTAGCCTTTCTTGCTAATGGGCACATTTTATCCATTATATTGGGAGGTCATTAGTCCCAGATGTTTTGCTGCATTGTTTGGCATAAGTCCTGCCCTCTGGTTGTGAGCAAGGAGATTAAAACCGAGACATACCACCAGTGGGATTCTCTGCTCCTGCTAGTGGTGTACCCCTGCCCGCGGGGTTCTCGGTGGCGTGGGGTGGTCTCGAAGGGAATTGACATTGGTACGTTCAGAGAATCCAGCCAGCGGTGAGGCGGCATGCTGCCTCCCGCCACTGAGGAACACACGGCTGGGAGGCCAGAAAATCCCCCTCATGAACTTTTAACTGTTAGTCAAGTTTTTTCAAAACAGAAAGCTGTGGGCAAAACTTTGTCTCACCTAAAAAGGTTAGCATGCAAGAGGATATTTGTAAGTTATTTTGTTTAGGAGAAGAAAGATATGAGAGTTTGATCATTGTTAATCATCATTGTTAATCATATGTTCATTTGTACCTGGCCTCACTTCATCAAATGGTTTATGGTTTGCCCTGAAAAATAGTGGAAGGGCACACATGGCAAGACACGAGAGCGAGAGACATGATTTTTCCCGTCAGATGTTTTGTACATTGTTACATCTTGGGTTATGCTATTATAGTGTTCGATATTGGGCAGAATGGCACATAAAGTGCAAGATGTTTTTTAATAGGAGTGATTATCTTTCTGTATTAGGAGAATATCTAAAACAAGACTGAAACTTTTGACACTGCCTTTAGACAGTTACTTAGCCTACTTGCATGTCAGTATTAATGGAGACCTACAGAATGTAAGGCCACCTTAAGTTTCCCTAAGCTTCATGGAAAGCGAGACAGAGGGTGGAAATCATCGTCATTTGCTATCTTTAATTTATTTAGATTATTTTATTTCTTTGCACAATACATTCTAATCACATATCCAGCTTTTAAATGTAATGTCTCTGTTTATCTTTTGATCTTCAGAACATATCCTGCATTGCAGACCTTGACAGAACCTCACCAACTTACAGCAACCCTAAGCTGTGTGATAGGAGTTGCACGCAGTCTGGTCTCTGGAGGGAAATGGTTCCCTGAAGGCCCAACACACATGCTACCTCTATTAATGAGAGCCCTACCTGGTGTGGACCCAAATGATTTCAGCAAATGCATGGTATGTTAGTACTGTATTCTTAGCTATATGGATAGATGTATGTGGAATTAAATCAAACATTTTCAAAGATACTTTCTCTTGCACCAAATTCTGCTTACCCATCATCCCTGTTCTTGCTAGCCACTACTGGTTAAAGAATGCCCCAGTTTTAAAACTATCATCCTTATTTTCAAATCCCTTCATGGCCTAACCCCTCCCTATCTCTTATCTTCTCCAGCCCTACAACCTTCAAGATATCTGCGCTCCTGTAATTTTATCCTTAAGAAAATCCCTGATTTTAATGCCTCCATGATTGGTGGCTGAAGCCCTAACCAATGGAACTCCCTCCCAAAACCCCCCTCTACCTCTATCACCCACTTCCAGTCACTCCTTAAAATCCACCTCTTTGAACAGGCTTTTAGTCATCTGCCTTAATATCTCCTTCCGTGACTCAGTGCCTTATTTTGTTTTATAATACCCTTGTGAAACTCCTTGAAATGTTTTATATTATGTTAAAAATGCCACATAAATATGTAGCTAGTGAAGAATGTAAATTAAGTGCACAATAAACTGTGGGTGGTGTTTGATGAATTGTTGTTCCAGAAGTGAAGAAGTTAGTATTGAGGTTACATTGTCAGTACCACAGAATCTCTACAGTGCAGAAGTGGCTATTTGACCCATTGAGTCTGCACCAGCTCTCCGAAAGTGCATCCCACCCAGGCCCTCCCTTCTGCCCTGTCCCCATGATCCTGCGCATTTATCACGGCCAATCCACCTAATTTGCACATCTTTAGACTGTCGGAGAAAACCCACGCATACATGGGGAGAATGTACAAACTCTACACACAGTCACCCAAGGCCCGAATCGAACCCGGGTCCCAGGCGTTGTGAGACAGCAGTGCTAACCTCTGTGCCACCAACATGTGAGAAAAATCATTAGCTTGATATTTATGGATACCGGTGGTTATCATATTAATCCAACTGTGTTTTCAAAAATGCCAAAAGGAAAAGAGCCCACATAAAGGGCAGCTGTGGATATCACCAATGTGTTAAATTTTTACGTTTGCCTTTCAAGAAACAACATGTAATGTAAATACTTCTTGACAAGAGTGTATATTTGGTGACTGATTTATTTTAAATCCGCTTTTTATTGGACATTTTTAAAAGTATTTTATCTCTATAGATCACATTCCAGTTTATAGCCACATTTTCTACTCTTGTGCCTTTGGTGGACTGTTCATCTGTTTTGCAAGAGAGGAATGATCTCTCTGAGGTAAGTTCATTTAACAAACAGCAAAAATGTCTTGTTTACTTAAAAACAACTTAAAGCTTTAGGAAAACCAGAGAGATGAATGTAATGCATGTAAGCTTTATATAATTATATGGAATCTCACAGGACCAAAGTTGGCTGCTGTGCTTGCACTGGCTTTTTAAAAAAGACATTCGCAGAATCCCATTCTGGTGCCCATTGCCCTTTCCTCACAACATTAGTTATCTTTGTTCAAAGGTTTAGGTTAAAGATATAGAAAATACTTGAAATGCGCAGTAGATCAGTTAGCACCTGAAAAGAACAAGGACTGGTTCATGCTGGTTCCTGCTAGAGGAGAAAGGCTGTGGAATGAGAACAGGATGTAAGAAACTCGTTTATATTCTTAGAAAGTTTTAAAATTGGAGTAGAACTTCCCCACAATTTTGCTAGGGTAGTGCTGTGAGTTAAGGCTCGTAGAATGTAAACATCATTACAAGACAAAACATCACTGAAATTAAAAGCCTAATGATAACCATGAAATCTTTGTCAATTGTAAAAACTCATCTGGTTCACTAATAGAACATAGAACATAGAAAAGCTACAGCACAAACAGGCCCTTCGGCCCACAAGTTGCGCCGAACAATTTCCTTACCTTCTGGGCTCATCTATAACCCTCTATCTTACTAACCTCCATGAACCTATCCAAAAGTCTCTTAAAAGACTCAATCGAATCCATTTCCACCACCACTACCGGCAGCCGATTCCATGCACCCACCACCCTCTGAGTGAAAAACTTACCCCTAACACCTCCTCTATACTTGCTCCCCAGCACCCTAAACCTGTGGCCTCTCATGACAACCATTTCAGCCCTGGGTAAAAGCCTCTGAGAATCCACTCTATCAATACCTCTCAACATCTTATACACCTCTATCAGGTCACCTCTCATCCTTCGCCTCTCCAAGGAGAATAGACCTAGCTCTCTCAACCTATCCTCATAAGGCATACCACTTAATCCCGGCAATGTCCTCGTAAATCTCCTCTGCACCTGTTGTATGGCTTCCACATCCTTTCTGTAATGAGGCGACCAGAACTGGGCACAGTACTCCAGGTGGGGTCTGACCAGGGTCCTATACAGCTGCAGTATTACCTCCCGATTTCTAAACTCAATTCCTCTATTGATGAAGGCCAGTATTCCACACGTCTTCTTAACCACAGCCTCTACCTGCGACACCGCTTTGAGCCTCCTATGTACCCGGACCCCAAGATCCCTCTGTTCTTCCACAAGCGTCTAACCCTTAATATTATATTCTTCCATCCTATTCGACCTGCCAAAATGAACCACCACACACTTATCTGGGTTGAAGTCCATCTGCAATGTCCTTTTAGGGAAGGAAATCTGCCAACCTTACCTGGTCTAGCCTACATGTGATTCCCGACCCATAATAATGTGGTTGATTGTTTACTGCCCCCTCAAGAGCAATTAAGGATGGGCATAAATGCTGGCCCAGCTGGCAGCGTCCACGTCCCATGAAGAATAAAAAGGGAATCCTCGTTTGATGATGGGACTTCGTCTCCACAATGATTGCGTTGTGGCCACTCCTACCAGTACTGTCATGAACATCCACAACAGCTTTTTGTTAGAGATTTTATTAGTTAATTAAATTTAATTTGGACTGCTGCTGTGGATAGATTTGAACACAAGTCTCCGGAGCATTAGTTCAGGCCTCTGGCTTACTAGTCCAGTGACATTACCATTTCTCTACCATTCCCTTGTTTCATGTGCTTGTATTGAAACAATGCATTGAAGTGCTTTGGAAAGTGCTGAGGATGTGAAGGGCATTACACAAATACAGGTTCCATCTTTATTTCTACAATAAAGTAAAATGGAAACTTTTAACCAACTTAAAGCCAATTCCTTCTCCCATTGCAAAATTGGAGGAGCAAACAGATTGTTGGGTTAATTCAGGGCAGCAGACAAGAGTCTTCGGTCAAGTTGGAGAGAGAGGTTTGTGACAATGGTGCTTTTGTTTGAGTGCATATGTCAGGTTAAGACAGGATTAGGTTTGGGTTCAATGTTCTTGCAGATTAAAAAGTCTAGCTACACTTCTAAGTTTGGCACATGGGCTGAATTTTATGCTCACTGAGATGTGGGTTGGTGGGAGGAGGGAGGTGTACAATTGGGCGCTGTTTCTGGCCTTCCTCCACTTTAACTATGCACATGGTGAAGGTGTTGGATAGCCCAGCTGTCCATGGGCCAGTTGTGGCCATTAAGTAACCAGCCTGGCTCTACAAACCCTCACCTCCCCCTACTACCACTTACCTCCATGTGCACCTCCAGCACCAATCTCCATTGGGAACTGGATGCAGTGCGAGCAGTGACCATTGCTCCTCGTAGAGCTGCTAGGAACAGCAAACTGCTGACCATTTGATTAGCTAGCAGCTCTTGGAACTTCTCCCCAGATAGCACGGAAGGCTCAGATGAAGTCAATTAACTGCCCTGGATTCTGATGCAATGTAAAATTCCACCTGACGAAATCCCTCTTGACCGAGATGATGAGTGCCTAGTGACTGTAAAACTATAGCCTGGCAAGAGTCACACCTTTCATATGAGAAAGAAAATGGATGGAAGATTAGGTTTACAGAAAAATACTTAACTTTCGTCCACATTAATATCATTCATGTAGAAAGCTTTTGACTGTTCAGTGTTTTTAATTGAAATAACATTGATGTCTTTTTCTGTTTTAGGTAGAGAGGGAACTTTGCTCAGCCACAGCAGAATTTGAAGATTTCGTTCTTCAGTTTATGGACAGGTATGTTTTAAGGGATGATTATAATAGGTTCATACATTATGCAGGTTCATACATTATGAATGCTACATAAATTATTAATCAGATTATTAAGAAAACATGTTAATACCACATTTATTACTCCTTTATAAAAAGCTGACAGATATTTGTTTAAGAATGACATTGAAGGCCAAAAATATCAACATAGATAAATAATCCACATTTGTTCCTGTTTTTGACACCATGGAAATTAATCTTAAGAAAATGGTGGAACAGTATTCAGTGATGGAGATTTTTGGATCTGAACTTTTGCTTTGGAAGAGTGATAAAGAGGGGTATAGTCTAAGTTATTCTGCATAGTCTTAGAAGTAGCAGGTTCCAGTGACGAGCTGAATGGCACTTTCTCCTCAAAGTGCCCTTTCCCTCTGAAGTAGTTTCCTGATCCTTTTCCAGATGGCCATTCTTCATGTGAGCTCAGTTGATGAATAAATCAGATTATTTCCTTATGAACAGCATATCAATATATTTTTATAAACAGTGATTGACAATGTGAATGTGTTCTTACTACTTCCATTAGTCAATATATTCATAATTAGTTGCAGCATGTGCAACAGGAAGATAATGCATTGTAAGCTTTACTTCCAAGAAAGTGAACTTTTCAAATGTGAATCATTTATTGATTGCAATAGGTAATAAATATAAGATTTTTGGAAAGTACACATTAATATTTCAGACGTTGTGACTTAAATGGCTGTTTTTCTCTATGAACCAATTATTCTGAAAGTAATAGAATTACATCAATTATGTAATCCTCATAAGTTTAGTTGCACAGCACTTGTCAAGTTATTAAGGGATATTTTATTGCTTTGAGAAAGGCTGAATTATGCTGGAGACTGGAGTTCTTTTAAAATTTAATTATTTTTATTATTTGTTCGTGGGATGTGAATACCGCTGGCAAGGCCAGCACAGTACTGCCCAATTCTCTTCACTCTTGAAAAGGCAGTGGTGAGCCACAGTTTGAATCATTGTAGTACATACTGTTAGTAATTCAGATGCAAGGTTGAAGTAGTAGTTTGAAATCATTAGTTGATAGACTTCCATGAAAGTCGATGAAAGGGAAAGCGGGTAGATTGTAAAATGGATGAGCAGTCTGCTGTCTCTTATTTGTGTCCCTGTCGAAGTTGAATTTCATCCCCATGTTGTGGCAAATATATCTGTGTTTATTGGGACTATATGTGAGATTATGGTGAATGATAAGGAAATGGCAAATGTTAAATTAGTGATTACAGAATGAATTAGGTAAGTGACTATGGACGAAACGCGAGTAAAATAAACAAAATATGGACCTCAAACAGGAGTAGGCCATTCAGCTCACAAATCTGTTCGGTTAGATTATGGCTGGTTCATATCTCAGTGCCTGAGTGTTAAGCGATACCCATGCTTAACAAAAAAACCTGTTGATCTCAGTCTTGGTTGTTGATCAAGTGAAAATTTTCACTATCTTTTGAATAGAGAAATCCATAATTTTGTTACCCTGCAGATGAAAAGGTGATTTCTTTTAACTCCTAAAAGGCCTAGCCCTCCTTTTAAGGTAATGCCTCTCTGCTGTGGATTCCCTTACAAAGGAAATCATTTTTGTAGTTTTACCCTATCAAGTTCTTTTCTCATTCAAAAAAACACCTGATATGATAACTCCTATACCTTCTAAACTGCTGGGAATATAAAGTTTATGCAACCAGTTCTCATTTGTTAAGTGCATCTTTGCTGTATCCACTGCTAAAGATAACTTTCTGTGATCAATTTGATTGGCAATTAATTATGTGCAAATCTGGCAACTTCATGAAAATCTGAGAGCAGTTAAGGACAAAGATGATTTTGGCAGGCTAATGGCAGAGAGGCACAAAATGGTCAGAAACATTTGGCAATTCACAGGATATTTTGTGTTCATACAATTTGTTGGCAAATTTGCACAATAATAACAGTTTAGCAAATACTGAGCCATTGTTTCTGAATTTATCGTTTGTATAAATTAGTAATAATTGGGGTCCCAACATTGAATCCCATTCAGTTCTTCCTCAATTCTGGTAAACTCTTGTAATGAATACGCCTTGTTTTCTACCCCCTGGCCAATTCCTGACTCATTTAAATCATTACAGCTTTGAGTTTAACTGGTAGCTTTTTGTGTAATACTTTGTCAAATACTCCTTGTAGACATACACAGTCCAAAAGGGTTTGTCACTTTCTTGAAAAAATCAAGAAGATTGCTTAGACATGACCTCTTCCCTGCCCCACACACACACACACACACACACACACACCCCATCTTGGAACTGTTGATTACACAGATAGTCAAGGTTATCCTGACTTATTCAGTTGCTTTAAGTGGAATGGAAAATAGATCAATGGATATGTAATTGCCAGTAATACAAATTTTAAAAAATGGAAATACTCAGCAGGTCTAGCAGCAACTGTGGAGAGAGAAAACAGTTAACATTTCAGGTCAATGATGCTTTATCAATTTATCCTAAAACCAATATACCCTCCGGTATCCAGTGACTGCCTCAGAATAATAATCACTGACTTACAAATCAGCTTATCTCTAGCCATTTAAGGATAAATACCATGTGTCCCTTGTAGCCTATTTATTCTTATTATGCAATGTATTTAAGGTTTCCAAGTCATTTATATAACACTTTGATACAATAAAGCTTTTGTTTAACTACTTTTCCACTGGATAGATTAAGGAAAGGAGTTTTTTTTCGCAAGATAAAGAGACAATTGAATATCTATATACTTCAGTAGATTTACATTGTGGTTTATTTGGATTTAGGTGTTTTGCTCTGATTGAAATAAGCACCTTGGAACAAACAAGAGAAGAGACGGAAACTGAGAAAATGACTCATGTGGAAAGCTTGGTGGAGCTGGGTCTCTCTTCAACTTTTAGTACCATTCTCACACAATGCTCCAAAGAGATTTTTCTGGTATGTGGATTGCTATCCATTTCTAGTTGCTCATCTGTAAATTTACTCGGGGAGAACATTGCAGTATGGTTTCTAAAGTGTTTGTACTTTTACTTGGAGCTCTGATTTTCCTGCTGCCATTCAAGTAGGACAGAAACAACTAAATATCTTGTTACAATATCATTAGACTGTAAAACATAACAGTTGCAGTAAAGATTTAGATTCTGTGCAAAATACAAGTTAGTTCCATGTGTACTTATAACACAAAACAGTTTACAGAGTTTGTGTCCTTAAGGTCCGAATGCTGGTACCCGGATGATTCAGCAAATTTTAATTGCCACCTGAAAGTGCTTTTACGTTAGCAAAGGAGCTGGTTGGATATTTGTAGCTGGTCTTCTATAATGTTTCCTGTAATTAACGGTACCTCACATTGAAACGAACAAGCTGTGCACAACAGAAAAGATTGAGGTGACACTGGTCGTGTAAATCTCCTGTTTTCTTGGCCCAAGTGACATTAACTTGGAGGTTTTCTAAATGCCTTGAATGCTATCAAAATAATTATAGTTTTAGCTTCAATACATGATGCTCCATGCCTGAGAATTTTGTGAACCAATCAGTAAGGACCATGTTTGATATTTTATGGTATATTTTCTGGGAAGAAAGGGGTATAAACATAACTGAAAAAGAGAACTTTCTTTAGCTCAATAAATAACTGCGTAATATGTTATAATAATCTGTCTACCCATTTTGATTGTAGGTTGCTTTGGACAAAGTTTTTAACTTTGCCACAACAAATATTTTTGAGACCCGTATTGCTGGCAGAATGGTAGCAGACATGTGCCGGGCAGCTTCTAAGGTTTGAAACTTCTAGAATGACTATAATAGATACAAAACTGCAATACTGATTTCAAATTTGAAATTGTGGTCACATTCATTCATTGCAATATGTTTTTAAAATGCTATATTATGCATCAGTTTTTGAATCACCATCTTAGAGCATATTGATTGAAGATCAAGCAGGAGGTAATGGGGTGTAAATTTTCCAATCTGGCAAGCATTTATTCAAAGCCAGTAATTATTTCAGTCAGAAACTAAAATAGATAACATTAAAAGAAATGCCATTGGAAATGCTCTAATTGTAGCTGGACCCCTATTATTGCCCCTGTCATATTTATTGTCTTTTAAATCTATTACCTGAATGTTCTGAAGTTAAAATTTTAAAGTAACTTGCTTATTCTTTCTCTTAACTGCCACCCACCTAGTCCCTGTGCCTGATCTACTTGTTAATAAAGAGTAGCCACTGACCCAAGCTCAACCATTGGCCCCGCTTCATTTGCTGCTTTATGTTGGCCTTGCTCAAGCTGCTATTAAATCCTGATCTTCCTTTGTTGTGATGCCTCAGGCCCACTTCTCTGAAAATGTGACAGAATGCTACATTCGTAGAATCATAGAATCCCGCCAGTGCAAAACAAGGCCATTTGGCCCATCGAGCTGGCAGTGACAACAATCCCACCCAGGCCCTATCCCTGTAACCCCACATATTTGCCCTACTAATCCTCCTGACACGAAGGGGCAATTTTACCATCGCCAATCAACCTAACCCACACATCTTTGGAGTGCGGGAGGAAACCGGAGCACCCAGAGGAAACCCACGCAGACATGGGGAGAATGTGCAGACTTTGCACAGACAGTGACCCAAGCCGGGAATCAAACCTGGGTCCCCTGGTGCTGTGAGGCAGCAGTGTTAACCACTGTGCACCGTGCCACCCCAACATTCCATCAACATCCACTTCTGAAAGACCATATTGTATTACTTACTGTGGACGATACCATGGGAAATCTGGATGGGCTGAATAGCCTTTGTACATTATTGTAGCAGCTGCCTGTTTCTGAATACGTCCATGGGGTGAATTTTATATGGGGCAGATTACCTACCCTTTTTTCATTTCTCAAACGATAATACACTGAGGGTGGCCTTAATTGATTAAGAATGCAATTTCTATCTCTTGGGATATCTCAGTAGTTCCAGCCAGGAATTAAAAGCAAACCCTGACTACGTAGGATTGAGGCAGTGGCCATTGCCAGGACTACAGGTAATCCCTGAATACAGAGTGCCATGTATCCTGGTGCTCAAGTAAGTCTGTGCACTTTGGATGGACCTGCCTGTCAGACCTTCGCAAGGGTTGGTGAGGAGAGAAAAGGAGTTGTGGTCTTGGGTTTTAGTGGCTAGGGCAACGATAAAGGGTGCGCATGAGCTTGGGAGACGTGGGGTTGCCCCCCTCCCGCCCCCCCAACTCCTCCCTAAAAAAAAAGACAGCCCCTTTCTACCTGCCAGCAGCCTGTGCAGTGAAAGATGTCAGCCTGCTTGCCGTTCCGCAGCCGGACAGCAAATTGTGACTGAGGCCAATTGAGGTCCTTAAGTGGCAGTTAATTGCCTTCAGGGTTAAACTGGCTTAAGGGTGAGTGGGCTGCCCAACTTAACCCCCCCCTCCCCACCTTCAACTACACTGGTTGGGAGCAGTAAAACCCACCCCCATGGCTTTTGCCAATGGTTGAATGCTCAAATAGAATTTTTTTGTAAAGTTGGAATAATTTGAGACTCGTTTGTTAGAAGTTTGAGTTCTGTTATTCCAGTTGCTAAAGTGAGATATCCAGTTTGCAAGCTTGTATTTTTGGTAGAATTGCACAAAATGGTTTGCCGCTATTTAGAAGTTCAGCTTCTGGAGAAGTCCAGCATATTTGCCATCAACTGCACTTTGGCATTCAAACAAACATATGTTTTGATATCTCTGAATATACCATCTATTTTCTCATTTTGTTTCTAGTGTCGTCCAGCAACTGCTCTGAAGCGATTTGTACCACACTGCTGCAATGTAATAGCTCAACTAACCATCAGTAAGCATTGTAGTTTCAATATTAATTGATGACACTAATCATGTGGTGATAATGAAATTGACAATTAATCTGGAGTGTTCAAAAGTTATTCATAGTAAATTTGTTTTTGCAAGAATGAAGCCAGATAAAGATTGCTATCCAAGTTTACAGTGCAAATTGTGGTTCAATCTGACCCAAAACCCAACTTGGAGCATTTGCAGAACTGAACCCGGGTTCCCCAGGGTTAGTGGGGGAAAGATGGGTGTGTGGAGGCATCCACGGTAATTCATGGCCTCAGTTCTGTCCCATTGAACATTATTATTCCAATATTTATTGAATACGTTAACTGTTACAACCTAGGTAGCTCCAGGGAGTTCCACTCTTGCCGGTATGTCCATTTTCTCAGGATCTCAGTTCACACTGGGATGCCAGAGCAATCCTTAAATTGTATTATTAAAGCAGTTCAATTTTTACAGGGTATCATTTCTGGAACCTTACAGTAAATTTAAAATGAAAAATTTCTGCTTGTATTGCCTTCCCTTTTGTTTCTATTTCAGTTTGTATACAACTTCCTTAATATGTCTTAATTTTCTGAAACTTTTGATACTTAGATGTGTCTGTTTCCATTGCCCATGCTGTTTCTCACGGTGCTAAAAACTGTCTTTAACTGTCCAAGTAGATACCTGCACCTTTAGGTTTAAAAGTCAAATGTTGTAACTAGAATTGACTCCGTGGAAGGACACTAAGCCAATCAGCTCAACTTTCAGGCTATTTAATATGCAATTTCCTATATGCTTGAGGATTTCTGCTGACTGTCATCAGCTTGTTCATTCTAACAGTGGGCCTTCATTGTCCAAAACTGGAACCTGCTTAACTGAAAACTGATCCATTTCTGAGGTCATTAAAGATTGACCTAGTCATTGCATTGTCCAGACTTCCAGGTCAATCTTTTAAGCATTTTTGAGCACCTTATTAGATGCTTGAACACTCAGTGAGATATCATCTTTGCAATTAAATAAGCAGGATATAATGGAATAAACTATCAACAGTCCTTTTGAAAAAAAATATATAACTTGTGTGTAAGTATGTTAGGCACGTATGTAACATTTAAGGCACATGCACATGTAGCCTGTGCAGCATCACCAACTTAGAAGCTGTAGTGATGAATCTATTATAGCAATAGATTTCAGAATAGAGAAGTGTGGTGCTAAATCATGTTTACATACATATCAATGTGATTTTACCTTGACTATAGCTGGGATGGGACCTGAGTTAATCAGGATTTATCCATCAACATGGACTTTTAAATCGAGGGTTGTGCTTAACCAGTGTCTAACTTCTGGACAGATTATTCAGAAAAAATGCATTAAAAAAATCACAGAATCTCTATAGTACAAAAGGAGGCTATTCGGCCCATCGAGCCTGCACTGACAACAAATCCGCCCTATCTCGTTAACCCCACATATTTACCCTGTTAAACCCCATGAAACTAGGGTCAATTTAGCATGGCCAATCAACCTAACCCCCACATCTTTGGACTGTGGGAAGAAACTGGAACACCTGGAGGAAACCCACACAGACATGGGGCGAATATGCAAACTCCACGCAGACAGTGACCTCGGTCAGGAATCGAACCTGGGTCCCTGGCGCTGTGAGGCAGCAGTGCTAGCCATTGTGCTACAATGCCGCCTGTGGATTTGGTCATATGGATTTAGTGATAGATTTATGGTCAAGCTCTAGCTTGGCCTGTGAAGTTAAGGAAAATATAACAAAAGTGGTTTGAGGGTAGAAAGCAAAGGATCGAGGTCAATGGAAGTTTCACAGACTGGAAAGATCATAGAATCATAGAAACCCTACAGCGCAGAAAGAGGCCATCTGGCCCATCGAGTCTGCACCGACCACAGATCTGGTGAATAGTGTTCTGTTGGAACCCATGTTGGAGCTGTTGCTATTTTATCCAAAATCTGAATTTGGGAACGATAAGGTAATCTAGAAATTTGACAATGCATTATCTTATTTCTTATCTCTGTTTACCATATCCCTGTGAAAGGCTCACGAGGTATGGATAGGTTAGCAGGATTAACTGGTAAGTAGTAAGATGCAAGTCAGCAATGAGTTATGTGGTGTGCAGTCATACTTTTTGGAAAAGAATAAAGAAAGAAACTGCACCTTCCTGGAATGACAATAGAGGCAGCAAATAAAAACCCGGATTAATCTCAGGAGAAGTTAAACAACACAATGGGGGAAATTACAGGTTCTTTCTGGAAAGATAAGCTGAGTTCCTCATCTGTGTCGCTCTTGATTGTTCTTTCCCATTGTTCAATGTAAAATATGAAGATGTATCAGGCATTTTTTTATTCTTTGTAGATGATGATGTATTGCAGGAACAGGAGTTGGATAAGGAGCTGCTTTGGAATCTTCAGCTGTTATCAGAGGTAAACACACAAAATATTAAAATGGTCCACAAACTGCACAGGTGGAAAAACTTGAAATTGATCTAATAGAATGTGGTTGTAATTGTCCCTTTTACATCCATGACGCGGCATTTAAAAATTTATTTTCTATGCTTTCACCTTCATTACATTGGTTTGTATGTTTTTGAGCCCCTAGTTGAATTTCAGCCCTCTACTTGTTAAAATGTTTTTGTTTATAAACTCCCATTTGTAATGTTTGGTTCTGAAAATGCACTGCCTCCAGTCCAGTTCAGTATTTTGGTTTCGTTTCACCAGAAGTTCTATCATCTCAAGAACATATCAAGACTTGCTATCTGGTTAACGTAAGGCGGAATTCTCCCATTTGGGATTAAGTTCAGTGGCAGGGTCTCCGACAGTGCCTGCCCTACTGGTTAGAATGATGGTTTCTTGCGCCAGATTCAGAGCTTGGAACCTCATTAATTATGCACAGGCCAGTTCCCCTCCGACTCTGATGATGAGCTGGCAGCTGATTTATCTGCTTGCCCTCAGCTGATGGGCTTGAAGGTCCCAGCACCATATTTAAATACTAGTTTAGCACACTCCTATCGCTCTCTCCAGCCCACCCATCTTCATCAGACAGTGCAGGACGCCAACAACCCAGAGGGAAAAGACTAGCAACCTCAACAACCAGTCTGTTCCTTAACTCAAACCCCCCCGATCACGTGCAAGGCACCCATGCCCCACTTCGACCTCTACTCACTCCCTCCGGATTCTTCTTGCATTCCCTTCCAGTAGCTCCTTGTTTGTGAGCTTTTCATGCAGCCTTGTTGAGGTCCAGATTCTCTCCCCTGGACCTTCTATTGTCCGTCGTCTTCATCCACCTCCTTGTCCTGTATTTTCAGATAACACGTGTAGATGGTGATAAGCTGCTGCCATACAAGGATCAACTCGTGAAGATTCTACAAAGAACATTGCACCTGAAGTGCAAGCAGGGATACATTCTGGCTGGAAACCTGTTACATCATCTACTTCGTTCAACTACACTAATCTATCCGACAGAGTACTGCAGCGTGCCAGGTGGTTTTGATAAAGCTTTTGCAGAGTACTTGCCAATTAAGGTATACATTATTTATTAATGTGATAAAGATGTATTCATCCGATTATGTTTTTAATTATTCCTCTGTAAAACATTGTGTTTGATTTGAATGTTTTTGCTAAGAAATTGTATTTAAACAATATACATTTTTACTGCTCCCTTCCCCTTCCCCCAAAACATGTTTATAGGATTGGGGAAGACCAGGAGACCTTTGGAATTTAGGAATTCAGTGGCATGTGGCCTCTCCAGAGGAGATAAATTTTGCTTACTATTTGTTGGATAACTTTCTTCAGCCAGAACTGTCCAGACTCCAGCAGTGTGCCGACGGAGAAATAGAAATGTCAAGGTTTGTTGTCACATTAATGAAAAAGCTATTCTTTGGAAGTCACTAGAGAATGGGGGGGGGTAACTGATGGGATGGCTGTAATAATGGAAAAATTAGAAGATCATTTTATAGGATCTTTTTGCCAAAGTTTTCTTTCTAACCCTGGCAATTTAATATTCAATTTTGTAGTTTAGCAGAACCCCCACCGTGCAGAAGGAGGCCATTCGGCCCATCGAGCCTGCACCAACAACAATCCCACCCGATCCCAATAACCCCACGTATTTACTCTAGCTAGTCCCCCTGACACTAAGGGACAATTTAGCATGGCCAATTAACCAAACCCGCACATCTTTGGACTGTGGGAGGAAACCGGAGCACCTGGAGGAAACCCACGCAGACACATAGACAGTCACCCGAGGCTGGAATTGAAGCTGGATCCCTAGTGCTGTGAGGCAGCAGTGCTAACCACTGTGCCACCATGCCGCCCTTGTTTGCACCAGCAGTTCATTAAGGTCTAATGGTTCTAATAGAATTAGATTTTTATTGGAATTGTGCATTTGATAAAGTTATGGAAGTGAAACTGTAAAAATGACAGAAATGCTCCGTTGTCTTGAATTCTATCCCGTGAAACTGAAATTGATGTCATGTGAAGGTGCAACATTTCCAGATGAGAATAAAGATGATGTAATATGGATAAAAAGTAACCTTTAGGCTGCTGCAATCAAAGGAAATTTCTGTATCTTTGTGTTGACCATTTCAGCACACATACTATGATTTTGCATTGGTAATGACAGGGGAGCTGTCAGCATTACTCCACTGAAATTGACATCAACTTGGGAGTCTTTTAGGGCGATTCTCCCCAAAAAATTCTAAGTGCTGAATTTGCAGGAGAACTGGTGTAAATCACAATTGTTTTTTCAGTGTGAGTTCACGCTAGAATCTCCCACATTCTGCAATGCAGAGGTCACAATCGTGATTATTATTAAAAGCTTGGTGGTGGGGGGGGGGCCTATTCACACCAGAGTCTGACAGTTCAAGGTCTCTGTGCATGTGCTGTGGCCTCGAACTGTCAGCCTGCACTTTGCTGGCCAGCTCGATCGCTGACCATTCCTGGGAGAATTGCCCCCTTTGTCCCAGTTTCCCAAGTACCATCCATAAGCAGTGAATTAACAACTGTAGGCTCTCTGTAAAAAATCCTTGACAATGTTGTATCTTGTTGAATGAGGTGCAACATTTTTTTTTAAAGTAGTGCATTAACTTCATAATTGAGCATCCTCACTGCGTCTAAAAATCAATTTTATATTTGTGGAATGTCCATAAAATTCCACATTGTTTTGCTTTCCGAAGTTTATATTTTAGTTTCCATCTTAATCCAATCAACTGAAAATTAAAAGTAAAGGGATTCAGTGTTTTAACTTCCTGGTTTGATATCAGTGGGAATATTTCAATATGTTTGGCTGCTGACCCTGCTTGCTGATTCTGCCTTTGCTCCCTTGACTTGTGCCAGATTTAAACAGCCTTCAAGGAAGAGGAAGTTTGCACTACAGAGATTGCTCAAGACCTTTGTGGGTAGCTTCTTTCAAGGCCAATGGCAAGTGCTGTTGCTTCAATGCTGATAGAAAAATCTAGCCAATAACATTCAGACATCAAGAATAGCTTTGCCTCTGTAAAATTAGTCTTGTATAAATATATGAAAAATTCTTGTACCAAATGAATTTTCTGTCTACAAAACCATGCTTTCTGTTATGTTTCTGTCATGCTTATGTAGGTTCAGACATGCTATCTGGAAGTCAATAGCTGGAGCTAGGACTCGGTCATAATAATAATCTCTCCTTTACTGAAAAAAAAATTGAAAGTATTTATGATATTTTTATATTTAAATTTCAGCCGTGTGGAAAAAAATTCTAAAAAGGTTAATTTGTTTGGCGAAAGCCCCCTTAGAGTCTGCATTTCATGTGTCTTAATTTTAAATCAATGGCTCTCAAACGTTTTTGATTGACAGACCCCTTTTTTAAAATGCATTAGTGATCGTGGACCATCCCTCTCGATTATACTCCTATATGTATAACTCCTATGCTCATGAAAGTGCTGCATGTAAATTATTTTACTAATGCTTTTAAGAAAATAGCATTTACTTAAAGGTATCATGAGATGGGTTTTCCTGTCTGGCTACCTTTGTTATGATGTTTGCCCACTCTGTTCCTGCCTTCCAGTTTGCACCATGTCCGCTTCTGGCTGCTGCTCATTTGGCTGCTCTTGATCACAGTACTCTGGGTGGTCTTGCACACTGGCCATTCTGCGAGGCTAGCCCTGGTCGGTAAGCACTGCAGCATAATTTCCAGGCTTCTGGAGAGTCTCAAGGGATCGCCAGGGGTCCATGGACCACAGTTTGAGAACTACTGATTTAAATCATTATGTATCAGAATGAAGAAGGGGTGGGGGATAAATCAAAAAGTATTCAAAGAACACCATATTTTCTTGCTCAAACATAGATCTGTGCTAGATTATGCTTCAAACTAGTATATTTTTAAGGCAAATACTTGAATGCTTCTGAAACAATGTTTTTTTTTGTCCCAAACAGAGATGACATACACCAAAGCCTGTGTATTGTGCAGAACTGCCTGATGGGTTCAGGAAGCCTGTTGCCTTTCCTGGGAGGAGATCCCATACGTGACTTGTAAGAGAAATTGGTGCATAATCCAAATTGTCTTCCATTTAAAAGTATTTGAGTTCCATTGCTTGTTCTTTCAATTTTCCCCTTTTAATCTATTTCTCTTGGCTCATGATTTATGCTGGATTATAGTTCTACAAGTGCTGGCTGCCGCCTGAAAATTCAACCTTCATGTGTAAACAAAAATATAGCTATCAGGAGGCTATCTTCTGTGGAAGGCATAGAGTGAACCATGTCATTATCTGTTGTCTATGTATATTCCAGTTGGCTATCATTCAAGACTGGCAGCCCAATTTATTTTTCTCAACTTAGAGTAGGATACTAATTGTAGAACGACAAAGCTAGAAACAGCTTATTCTGTCCCGATTAGGCTGTACATTTGTTCATTGTGCTAAACCAGAGTGTTTTCTTTTTGACCTCAAGGCCGATGTTTGAATATGTTTCACTGCAATATCTTGGAAAATCAGGTGCTGCCAGTAGCATACCTTGAGTTGACATGAAGATATTAAATCAAAGACAGAGTTTCTTATATAATGCAAGATTATCTAGATAATAGTATCTACGGCAAGTGGAGCATCCAGAATAAATTGACAATTATTTTAATGAAATATCCAGTTTTGAATATCATTGATTCTTGAGATTATTTTATTAATATTTTATACACTTCTTCACATGTTACTTGTATGTAACAAAAATACACAGCACAAAGGGATATAATTTCCTAATCCCCTAAAGGCCTTACTCTGACAAGCATATCAGCATGGAGAAAATACTGAAAGTAGCAACATTGGTAATTGGAGTCACCCTGAGATCAGATCCTGTCCTGCAGCTCCTGGTGGGAGAGTTGAGAACAAGAGGACATAACGTCAAAATTTATGGTGGGCTATTCAGGAATGGTGTCAGGAAGCACTACTTCACACAGTAATAGAAATATGGAACACTTCTCCTCGAGCCCCTCCTCATCCCCCACCCCCACCTATAAAATAAACTTGAGGCTATAAGGGGATGATAAATTTCAAAACTGAGATTGATAGATCTTTGTTATGCAATGATGTTGAGGGTTATGGCACTAATGCAGAAAAATTGAATTAATACCGGAGCAAGCATGATCTAACTGAATGGCCAACTCCTGTTCCTACCATGCTTACACAGTTATTGCACATAATTCCTTCAAAGTTCCTTTGTAAAGGGACATAATTTTAAAACTAGAGTTAGGCCATTTTGAGTGCTATTAGAAAGAACACTTTTACACAGAAGATGGAGGAAACCTGGAACTCTTCACCCAAAAGCCAGTGGATGCTCTGTCAGTGCATTTTCTAAAGGGTGAGATTGGTAGATTTTTGTTAGGTAAGGGTATTGAGCAAAGGTGGGCAAGTAAAGTTGAGGTGCAGATAGTGAATGGCATATTCCTGTTCCCAAGATTGACTCTTATAGACAATACATCAATGATAAACAAATATAGATACTTCTTTTATAAGCAAATGACCCAGGTATAATGACAGAAATCAAACAATATTCTATTGACGTTGTATTAAAGACATTTAGAAGAAGCAGGAAACAAAAATGAACCATCAGTGACAATGACTAAAAGCAATCTTTACTCATCACTGGATATCTTGGAATTTTTCCCTTATTTTTTAACAAAATCTTATTTGTGCACCTCACAATCTAGAAAGCTATGTTCAAAGGGTGTTTTCAGGCTGCTCCTAACGTTCCATTTTAACGTGACACTGCACCATCTTTCTCATTTTTATGCAGGGCCCCAACTTTGATGGTTTTGGAAGAGACCAAACTCTGCACTGGTGTTAATTATGGTATGTAGTAAAATAATTACTTTTGTTTTAAGTTGTGTTACACAAACACACACACCAGTTTGACTTGCCTTACTCCCAATATAAATTGTTCATAGTAAATTCCATATTTAGTAACACTTCACTTAAAACTTCTAAAAAACATGTACTGGTGTAAGACAGTACTTCTGTGTTTCTAATGCTGGAGTTGATGAGATGGAAATGATCCACCTTTGAACGTGGTTGGAAATGAAAATGCTGCTGACAGTGAAATCTATTAGTAAAGATCTTTGCTTGATTGTGAAACTGAACTGAATGAGAGTATGGTTTCTCATTTTACTAATGATTTGTACATGATGGGCGTAATGACATATTGTGGTGAACCATCGTTGGTTCACCACTGGGGTTTGTTACCATGTTACTGTTGGGCTAGGGTGTTATTACTGTGGGGGTTGTACTATGTTGTTGGGTTAGGGTGTTTACCTGTTATGAGAGTTATCGTGGCACATTCCAGAGGGGTCCCGCCTCCGGTGGCAGGGTATAAGACCCCCTGCTCCGGCAGGACCCCTTCAGTCTGAACTGGTGTATTCGTGTTAGTAGTTCCCTTGTTACTTTATTAAAGCCTTCAATACCGAAGCCTTGATTCCATGTGCTTATTGACGCGCATCAATTTAATAAAGTAAACAGAAAACTCACAACTGTGCAACAAGAAAAAAAAACAGAGTATGGAACAGATCCTAAAACCGGATCGTCTGACACTGGACCCACGTGCGGTCGGTGCAGCTAACACATTCGACCATTGGTGGAAGTGCTTTGAGGACTACCTGGCAGCCTCGGTAGCTATCACTACGGACAGTGATAGACTCCAGGTCCTCCACGCGAGGGTAAGCGACACGATTTACCTAGCCATTCGTGCAGCTCCCACTTACCAGGGTGCCGTCGAGCTCCTAAAGAATAGGTACATTATGCCACCCAACGAGATACATGCTCGTTACCTCCTCGCTACACGACGTCGGCAGTCGGGCGAAACCATAGAGGATTATGCCAATGAGCTCCTGCAGCTTGCCAGGGGTTGCGACTGTAAGGACGTCTCCGCCGAGCAGTATATGTACGACCTTGCCCGAGACGCGTTCGTAGCAGGGGTAGGGTCCTCGTACATCAGGCTTAAATTGCTAGAAAAGGGGAAACTCAACTTGACCCAGGCAATGGGGATGGCCGTGAGGTTGGAGGCGGCGTCGAAGAGCTTGGCGCTGTACCCCGAGGACCACGTGCAGTCAACGTGGTTGGAGCAAGCTCTGCTCCCTCCTCGCCCCGCGAACCCGCGCTCCCAGACCGATTCGACGACGGCGGCAGCTCCAGGTGGCCAGCGATGCTATTTTTGTGGAGGGGCCAAGCATCCACGGCAACAGTGTCCGGCAAGAACGGCAATCTGCAGCCAGTGCGGTAAAAAAGGCCACTACGGCAAAGTCTGCAGGTCCAAACCTAAAAACGGCAGTGCAGCTTGTAACCCTCCAGAACGGAGACCATCTCTTTCGGCGTCGCAGTACCCACGAGGTCCGACCACGTGCGATCTCAGGACGGCGCCATCGTGGCAGACAGAGGAGGAGGAAGACCACCAGGAGTCGCTGCGCTTGGCGCCCTCGCCCACGTGCGATCCATGGGGGCGGCCATCATGGTCCACGACGACTAGGAGTGACCAGCAGGGGTCCTCAGCATCCACATCGGCAGCATGCAGCAGCGACCAGCAGGGGTCCTCAGCATCCACATCGGCAGCATGCAGTGACGCCCAGGGGCCAACGGTGGCGTCGATCTCTCTGGATCAGACCAGGCATTACAGACTGGAACATTCTATGATGGAGGTAAAGGTTAGTGGCAGAACTGTGAATTGTCTGTTTGACAGTGGGAGCACCGAAAGTTTCATACACCCTGAAACTGCTAAAAGGTGTGGACTCCGGGTTCTCCCTGCCAAACAGACAATTTCCATGGCATCACAGTCCCGGTCTGTACCGATCCAAGGACGATGTATGGTAACTCTTGAGGTACAGGGCACAGTTTACGAGCAATACAGGCTCCTTGTGCTACCTCACCTTTGCGCGCCAATTCTCCTCGGACTAAACTTTATGGTCCACATGAAGAGTGTGATCCTACAGTACGGTGGGCCACTCCCTTCACTGGCAGTAGGGAATCAGCCGCAGCCTCCAAATTGCCCAAAGCGCCCCGCGTGCAATTTATCCACCCTGAAGATCAAGACACCATCCCTTTTTAAAAATCTGGTACCTGGCTGCAAGCCCATCGCTACTAAAAGTAGGCGTTACAGCGCTGAGGACCGGATCTTTATTAGATCTGAGGTTCAGCGGCTCCTCAAGGAAGGGATCATACAGGCCAGTGCTAGTCCGTGGAGAGCGCAGGTCGTGGTAGTCAAAAGCGGGAACAAACCTCGGATGGTCATCGACTATAGTCAGACCATTAATAGATACAAGCAGCTGGATGCGTATCCTCTCCCGCGCATTTCTGATATGGTCAATCAGATTGCGCAGTACCGAGTGTTTTCTACCATAGACCTCAAGTCCGCCTACCATCAACTCCCCATCCGCCCAGAGGACCGACAATATACGGCTTTTGAGGCGGATGGTCGTCTATACCAATTCCTCAGGGTTCCATTTGGTGTCACCAATGGGGTCTCGGTCTTCCAGCGTGCTATGGACCGAATGGTGGACCAGAACGGGTTGCGGGCTACCTTCCCATACCTGGATAACGTCACCATCTGCGGCCATGACCAGCAGGACCACGACACGAATCTCCAACACTTTCTGCGCACTGCATCTCGCCTGAATCTGACCTATAACAGGGAGAAGTGTGTATTCCGTACGCTTAGGTTAGCCATCCTCAGATACGTGGTGGAAAACGGGGTCATTGGCCCTGATCCAGACTGTATGCGCCCACTCACTGAACTTCCCTTGCCCGCTAGCACGAAGGCACTGAGGAGATGCCTCGGGTTCTTTTCATATTATGCACAGTGGGTCCCCAACTACGCGGACAAAGCTCGTCCGCTCATTAAGTCCACGACCTTCCCACTTACGCCGGAGGCCCAATTGGCCTTCAAGGTTTTGAAGAGCGACATCTCGAAAGCCACGATGCACGCGGTGGATGAATCCATCCCTTTCCAGGTGGAGAGTGATGCATCTGACTTCGCCCTAGCCGCCACACTAAACCAGGCAGGCAGGCCCGTCGCGTTCTTTTCCCGCACCCTTCAAGGCCCAGAAATTCGGCACTCAGCGGTGGAAAAGGAGGCTCAGGCCATTGTGGAGGCAGTCAGACACTGGCGCCATTACCTGGCAGGTAAGCGGTTCACCCTGATCACGGATCAACGATCCGTGGCGTTTATGTTCAGTAACACGCAGAGGGGCAAGATCAAGAACGATAAGATCTTGCGGTGGAGAATTGAGCTCTCCACCTATAATTACGATATTATGTATCGTCCAGGGAAGCTCAATGAGCCCTCGGATGCCCTCTCGCGCGGAACATGCGCCATCATGCAGGAGGACCGCTTGAAGGCTCTCCACAATGATCTGTGTCATCCTGGAGTCACCAGACTCTACCACTTCATCAAAGCCTGCAACCTGCCCTACTCGGTGGAGGATGTCAGGTCAGTAACTAGAAGCTGTCGGATTTGCGCAGAATGCAAACCACACTTTTATCGACCAGACCGGGCACAATTGGTCAAGGCCACTCGCCCTTTTGAGAGGCTGAGTGTGGATTTTAAGGGCCCCCTTCCCTCAACGGACCGGAATGTCTATTTTCTCAATATAATAGACGAGTATTCCCGGTTTCCGTTTGTTTTCCCCTGTGCGGACACGTCAACTGCCACCGTCATCAAGGTTTTCAGTGAACTTTTTACCCTGTTCGGGTACCCCTGCTACATTCATAGCGACAGGGGCTCGTCGTTCATGAGCAACGACTTGAGGCAATTCCTGCTCTCATTCGGGATTGCCTCTAGTAGAACCACGAGCTACAACCTAGGGGTAACGGACAGGTGGAAAGGGAGAATGCTTCAGTCTGGAAGGCTGTCCTACTGGCACTGAAATCCAGGGGCCTTCCAGTCTCCCGTTGGCAGGAGGTCCTTCCAAATGCGCTCCATGCTATCCGCTCCCTCCTGTGTACGGCAACCAATGCTACTCCCCACGAGAGGATGTTCTCATTCCCTCGGAAGTCGTCCTCGGGGACCTCATTGCCAGCCTGGTTGACGTACCCAGGACCCGTCCTTCTGCGGCGCCATGTGAGGGCTCGCAAGTCCGACCCCTTGGTCGAACCGGTCCAACTCCTCCACGCCAACCCTCAGTATGCCTATGTGGCATATCCTGACGGGCGAGAGGACACTGTCTCCATTAGAGACCTGGCGCCCGCAGGGGACGTAGCAACCCCTGTCGCTCCTATTCCCCCAGTCACAAATCCACTACTCCTCATTACTTCCCCAGACGTGGCGCGGTCAGCACCGGGACCAGTGCATAACACTTTTACTCCCATGTACAGCTTGCCTGAGACTCGGAGATCGGCGCCACCATCATCATCACCACCACCACTACCACCAAACGTTCCAGGATCCCCTGCACCATCGCCTCACCAGGGCCGGCCGGCCCGGGAGTCCTTGAGGGGACAGCCAGACGTTACTTTAAGAGCGCCACCACAAGCACCTGCTCCGTTTTCGCAACCGGTGTTGAAGAGATCGGCACCTGCTCCGGTTTCGCAACCGGTGTTGAGGAGATCGCAGCGTCGGTGCGGTCCTCCAGACCGTCTGGACTTGTGAATCCTGTGACTTTTCTGTTATTGTCTGTTATATGACCTGTTTTTCGTCCACCCCGCCACCTTTTGTTCTTAAAGGAGGGGTGAATGTGGTGAACCATCGTTGGTTCACCACTGGGGTTTGTTACCATGTTACTGTTGGGCTAGGGTGTTATTACTGTGGGGGTTGTACTATGTTGTTGGGTTAGGGTGTTTACCTGTTATGAGAGTTATCGTGGCACATTCCAGTGGGGTCCCGCCTCCGGTGGCAGGGTATAAGACCCCCTGCTCCGGCAGGACCCCTTCAGTCTGAACTGGTGTATTCGTGTTAGTAGTTCCCTTGTTACTTTATTAAAGCCTTCAATACCGAAGCCTTGATTCCATGTGCTTATTGACGCGCATCACATATACCAATACTCTGTGATATGATATTGATTAGCAGGTATGTATCATTAGTGTAGAGGGTTTAGAACCCATTCTCTGAAACTAAATATTGCAAGAGAAACTGTGAAAAAAAATCGTCTTATGCACCCAGATGGTGGACATATTTTCCCCTTTACTTTTTGCAAAAAAAGTTTTCTTTCTCCACATTATATCATAATTCTGTGAAACACACCTTCCCTGGCTGAGAGGGTGGGATTCTTCCCATTTGATGAGGAACCTGGTGTAGTTTGTCTCTGAATTTAGTCTTACTGTTACAAACAATGTGTACTTCATTTCCTGATTTGGATTGAATCCCAGCAAAAAAATAATAATTCCAATTGATTGCTTATTGTGCCTGCTTTTGACCTACTTTCAAATCTGTAACAAAAGTGCAATTGAGTTGTTAATGTAATCCCCAAATCCATCTGTGATTCTGTACTGTAATTTCTGTTTCAGATCCTTCAAGAGAAAACTACAGGGAAGCAATTTCCCGAGTCATAAGGAAACTGCTACGTAAGTATGATCATCTGATAATTAACAGAACATAGAAAAATGATTAGGCTCTTAATCCTGTTGCCACAGGCTGTAGACAATGTGCCCATTCCCCTTCTGCCATCTTCAGCCCCTATCCCCTTGGATATCAATAACTTCACTATTATACCTTGCACTCTCCTGATGTGTAATTTAGCTTTAGAAATAGTCAGGGATATAAATAAATATTTGGTATATTTATCTTTTATACATAGAACAGTACAGCACAGAACAGGCCCTTCGGCCCACGATGTTGTGCCGAGCTTTATCTGAAACCAAGATCAAGCTATCCCACTCCCTATCATCCTGGTGTGCTCCATGTGCCTATCCAATAACTGCTTAAATGTTCCTAAAGTGTCTGACTCCACTATCACTGCAGGCAGTCCATTCCACACCCCAACCACTCTCTGCGTAAAGAACCTACCTCTGATATCCTTCCTATATCTCCCACCATGAACCCTGTAGTTATGCCCCCTTGTAATAGCTCCATCCACCCGAGGAAATAGTCTTTGAACGTTCACTCTATCCCCTTCATCATTTTATAAACCTCTATTAAGTCTCCCCTCAGCTTTTTTTTTGGACAGCAGATTTCTTTATTAAATAAAGTGTGAAACCACAAACATCACAAATTCTTCATTCGATTGGGAGAGGATCTATTGGAAAACTAGTGCAAACGGGCAGGTGGAGACCGGAGGGTCTCTGTGTTCACCAGAGGGTCCATGGCGGCTGTTTGAGCTGAAACGTCGGGACCCCACTCACATTCACCGGTATCGAGATCACAGCCCATGTATATTGTATTAATTTCTATTTCTATTAATTTCTATTCTTGCCAGAATAATAAGCAAAATCAGGAAATTTCATTCCCAGCCTGGATGTTGCCCACGTTTTACTTTATGTGGGGATGGACTGAGGAATTACAAATCGAGCTGAACGCTGCACAATGATCAGTGCACTTCATCCTTACAATAGAGGGAATTTCATTGATGAAGCACTTAAAGATAAAGGGGCCTAGGGTGTTGCCCTGAAGGGCTCTGCAACAATGTCCAAGACCCGAGATGATTGTCCTCCAACAACTACAAACATTTGTTTGTGCAGCCACTGAACAGTTACCCACCCCCCACCCACCAACCGACCCCCAGTAATAGCAACCCCCTTTGATTTCAGTTGTAAGTAAATCTCCTTTGTGTCACATTCTACTAAATGCTACTTTGATGTCAAGAGCAATTACCTCACCTCTGGAATTCGGGACTTGTGTGCATGTTTGATCTAAAACTGTATTAATGTAGTTTTGAGTTTTGTGGTCCTGGCAGAACCCAAACTTAACAAAGATGAGCAGGTTATGATGATTTAAGTGCCCCTTGATAACACGTCTGATTACTCCTTCAATTATTTTGCTGTTGAATGGGTTCAGCTGATGGTGTGGTAGGTTGGATTTGCCCATCTTTTTGCTCTCTACTGTCATTGCTATTAAGCCTGGAGCAAAATTTTATGCATTATAATTAGGGTTGATGTTGCTATCAGTGACATTGCTCTGTCCAGTGCAGTCAGCTGTTTTCTGATGTCACGTGGAGTTATTCAAATTGGCTGAAGACTAACATTGGCAATGGTAGAGACTGTAAGAGCAGGCTGAGAATGATCATCCATCAGCATTCATAACTGTATATGGCAGGTTTGCAGGGCTTTTACCTGATTCACTAAATTAACTGTCTCTTAGCTCTGTAGCATGTTGTTATCTCTTTAACATGCATGTAGTCCTGTATCATAACCGTTGGTCATAGAGTTTGAATGCAATGGTGAAGTGAGACATATGTTGTGTCATCTGGTTAGTAGTGATAATATATAATTCTGCTATTACTGATGGCCCACATTGTCTCATGGATACCTGATAGCTAGTTTTGAGCTGCTAGATCTGTTCTTGATGTATCTCAGTTAGTGTATTGGTAGTGCCACACAGCACAGTGGAGAATGTTTTCTGTGTGAACCTGGGATTTGGCCATTCCCCTCAATGTTGAGTCACATCTGTGAAGGTTAGATTGGTGAGGATGATGTCAAGTTGGTTAATCCCTCAATGATTCTCTTATCACTTTGAAAGTGCAGTCATTCCTCTTGTCAGTGATGGGTACTTTCCCCAAGCAGTGTTCAACTTGGAGGTTCAACATGTACCTCCATATCAAGTACAGCTACTCTTGCCTCTTTTACATTTAATTCTTGTTTTCATATCTAAAGACTGTCAAGATTGGGAACAATGCGTTTCTGGCAGAGCCCAAATTGAAAATCAGCGTGCAGGTTATTAATGAGTAGGTGCCGCTTGGTGGCATGTTGACTTTTCCATTACTTTGATGGTGATGGATCATAAATTGGACAAATTTAATTGGTTTTTGTAGACAGGATATATCTGAGCAATTATAGGCTTTGTTAGGTAGTCACCGGTGCCATGCTTGCAGTGGAATAGCTTGGCTAGGGATTGACTGGTACTGGTGTGTGGTCTTGGCACTGCCAACAATGTATTGTATGAACCTTTTCTCTGTTGTATTTAGTGTACCAAGCCACTACACTAACTAGTACTGGTGTGTGATCTTGGCACAGCCAACCAAGTATTGTATGAATCTTTTCTTTGTGTTGTATTTGGTGTACCCAGCCACTACTATGTTCCCTTTCATTCAAGGGATGTGGGCTTTGCTGGCTAGGCCAGTATTCATTCCCATCTCTAATTACCCATGAGAAGGTGGTGTTTGTACTTGAACTGCGGTGACAGTTGTCAACTGAACTAAAGTGGTTGGACATTGACATTTATTATGGTGAAACTTTGGGAAGAGGAAGAGTAGGAACTTCTGATTAAAGACACTTACAAATACTTTTCATCCTATTTGTTGCCTGATTTGTCCATCATTGTTGTCTGTGATAAGAGTGACAGCGATTTGATCCGGTCTGTTGGTTGTGGGACTGCTTACTCTGACTGTGGCCTGCTAGTTTTGGTGTTTAGCATGCAAATACTGTAATTTTACAAGATGATGCCTTTTTGGAAGGTGTGCCTGGTGTTGCACTGAATCAGGGTTGGCCACCCAGCTTGATAGTGATGGACATCTGTAGGATGCGCAGCGCTCTGTGGTGTCACTGTGCACTTTCACTGTAGATGCTCCTTTGTGCTTTGTGGGTGCCCATTTGTTAGGTGTTAGCTCTGCCATCATTCTAACCTACTTAGCAT
Source organism: Mustelus asterias (assembly GCF_964213995.1). NCBI lineage: Eukaryota > Metazoa > Chordata > Chondrichthyes > Carcharhiniformes > Triakidae > Mustelus > Mustelus asterias. The sequence goes on along the minus strand of NC_135815.1, from coordinate 48,855,060 downwards.
GCCAGTAGTATTGCGCTATATAATGGAGGGCTGTGAAGGTGAAACTTCGTCATCCGCAAGACTTTGTGTAGTTGTGACTGCTACCAATGTTATCATGGATAGAGATTCGCCTGTGATAGGTTAGTGAAGACACAGTCAAACAGGTTATTACATCACGATTTCCCGTCACCTGTTGGGTAGCTTTAGCCTTCAGGATTCAACAAGTTCAATCAGTGGTGACTCGACTGAGACACTCTGGTGGAGAATGTTGATGTTCTCCATCATGCTTTCAGTCTGTGTTGTTGAACAAGGAGGAGTACAGATTTAACAGTTGAGGGGACAATGTATGATAATCAGCAAAGTTTCCTTAACATTGACCTGAAGCTTTGAGACGTGATGGTTCAGTGTGGGAGGTTACTGTGTCAATTAAGCTTTGCATCATGGTCTGATTGCTGGTGGAGTTATTCAACCAGTGGAACATACTCAGAAATGTCGATATTAGTCCCCTGTTGTTGCTAAGGAGGGCCACGAGTTAGAATTGCCTTATCCTAAGGATGATCTTTTCCTCTCGACTTCAGTATTCAAGTACACCCTTTGACAGTCTTCCACATTGTATCACCTATAAACTTGAGGTCCTCCAAAATTACTGCTTGTGTCCTAATTTGCACCAAGTCCTTTTCACCTACCATCTCTATACTTGCTGACCAACAATGGCTCCCAGTTAAGCAATGTCTCAATTTTTAAATTCTCATCCTTATTTTGAAAACCCTGCATTCTGTCACCTCTCCTTATCTCTCTAATCTTCTCTGGCTGTATAACCCTCTAGGGTATGTATGTCCCTCTAGTTCGTGTCTCTTCAGCATCCCAGATTTTAACCACTCTATCATTGGTGGCTGTGCCTTCAGCTGCCAAGATCCAAAACTCTGGAATTCCCTCCTTAAACCTCTTCACCTCTCTTTTTAGCATTTTTGATTTTCAGAGATGGTTTTACAGAAAATGTTGTTTGCATACTGCGGGATTGAAGTGATGCAACACCCTGACCCAGGGATTGCAGACTCTCTTCTACAAAGAACAATACAGCGCAGGAACAGGCCCTTCGGCCCTCCAAGCCTGCACCGCTCATGTGCCCACTAGACCATTCTTTTGTATCCCTCTATTCCCAGTCTGTTCATGTGGCTATCTAGATAAGTCTTAAACGATCCCAGCGTGTCTGCCTCAATCACCTTGCTTAGCAGTGCATTCCAGGCCCCCACCACCCTCTGTGTAAAATACATCCCCCTGACATCTGTGTTGAACCTTGCCCCCCTCACCTTGAACCCGTGACCCCTTGTGTTCGTCACCTCCGCCTGGGAGAAAGCTTCCCACTGTTCACCTTCATAATTTTATACACCTCTATTAGGTCGCCCCTCATCCTCCGTCTTTCCAGGGAGAACAACCCCAGTTTACCCAATCTCTCCTCATAGCTAAGACCCTCCATACCAGGCAACATCCTGGTAAACCTTCTCTGTACTCTCTCCAAAGCCTCCATGTCCATCTGGTAGTGTGGTGACCAGAACTGGACACAGTATTCCAAATGTGGCCTAACCATCATTCTATACAGCTGCAACATCATATGCCAACTTTTATATTCTATGCCCCGTCCAATAAAGGCAAGCATGCCATATGCCTTCTTCACCACCCTCTCCACCTGTGCTGCCACCTTTAAGGATCTGTGGACTTGTACACCCAGGTCCCTCTGTATGTCTATACTCCTGATGGTTCTGCCATTTATTGTATAGCTCCCCCTTACATTAGATCTACTGAAATGCATCACTTGGCATTGATCTGGATTAAATTCCATCTGCCATTTCTCCGCCAGTGTTCCAGCCTATCTATATCCTGCTGTATTCTCTGACAATGTTCATCACTATCTGCACTATCCGCATTCTCTGAATGATTTTGTCACTAGTTGGCAGCTTCTTGTCACTCTTCCTGATTCTAGCTCGTAAATTGTCAGATTTAGTTATTTTAACAATATATAATGACTTGATTTGAATTTATGAGCTTGGTTGGCAGTCCACTACCATAACTACGAGCCTGCGTACTTATCCATATGAAATGGTATCTTTCACAGTTATGTCTGTTTACAATTAATTTAAGTCTCTGACTACTTTTAAATTCAGTGATCTCTTGCTCAGTCCGGCCCTGTCATTTAGAGTGAATTCTAAACAGTATGCTTCCCTTTTCTGATTTCCTGGATCATTGTATTCAGTAATTAGCTCAGTGCCTAACTTAACATTGTTCCACAAAAATATCCACTGATTTCACCCATAGGCAACTTCTAATCCATTCATAGGTTTACCTTGTATCCCAATGCTTTAAGTAGCAGTTTTCCACGTGAAATTCAGAAGAGTTTTTACGGACTATTAACACCATTTTCTAGAGCTTATTAAAACACAAATGAAACCAAATTTAAAATTACTAGTATACCCAGTGGTCTTTGTTAAAAAAAATAGTTAACTTTTATTTCAAATTTTCCTTTCCACAGGATGTTAATAATGAATGTCACCTATCCTTTAAAATACTAATGCGAGCATTTATGCTGTTTGTACATTCAGGAGGTAAGGGTGAGGATAAGTGGAATAAACAAGTCAAGTGAGCCAGTCTCTTTTTTTTTTCCCTTCTTTCTAGCGAGTGCATGAAAGATGTGATTAGGAAGTAGAATGCTTCTAACAACATTTTTTTCCCTGTTCCACAAAGCTAAATACAAGACAGTAGCAAAACACGGGAGAAATATAAACCATCTGTTCCTTATCTATTCCTTTAGATCACATGCTGGATAACTCTGAAGATGACACAAAGTCTTTATTCGTAATAATTAAGGTGAGAATGGAAACAACATTTTAAAATGTGTTAAAAACCAGGTCAGAAACTCCAAGGTATTTTATGAAGTCAGCCTAGATCATACGTTCGGCACTTTGAATTCTGGCACGGGTAAGCATAAGATGTTTCACTCCAGGTATGACTCAAATGACCCACCCAGAGCTTTTATCAAACAAGATATATTTAAGAATGCAGTTAACATATAATAAGACAATTAGCAATAACTTTTACAAACAAGAAAAAAACACAATTGTATTGTATATACCTTAACAGCTAAAAAAATACTGTTCCAATTCCAAAACCTCTACAAACGCAGACCCCTGTCATAGGTTTAGCACCAAAACTAAGTATGCTCATGTGATGCTGAATCTTGCAGCTTTCCAACCCGTCTATGTGGATTACTCCTTTGGATGTTGAATTGAAAACGCTGAGGCCTTCCGACCCTGCGTCTTTCAGCATACTTCGAGACAGAGGCACTCCTTGCCTCTAGCTGCTAGCTAGCTAAGCCACCAAGAGCTAAATTTCCAGTTCCAGGGAGAGAGACAGAAACATACTGCTTTTCAGACTGGAGCCTAACAGCTTCTAACTAAAACTGAAAGTGAATCCTTGGATTCATGTGTGAAGGAATTAGTCTTCCCCCAACAATTCATAAGGGTTGTACAAAGCCAGGGCACTGCATTAGGCCCAAATTAAAAACATACAAGAATGATTCATTTGCTGCCATGGAGGCTCAGTTAAGTCCAATATGCGACTGAGCTATCTTAACTAGGAAGATGGTATATTTACACCCCTCTTGACTCAACTGATCTCAGCAACTGCTATAATTGGCCTTAGTACTTTCAGACAAGGGAAAGAGAGAGCAGTTTCTTCCCATTTTCTGTCAAGTGACTTTTGCTGGAGAATATATGCTTTTGTGACAGTGTTGTCATATCTTATGAACTGCAGGCCCAAAGCAATCTTCTGATGCTTTTAACGCCTAAGCTCATGAATGAGGATTGGCCACAGTATAATGGATTGAAGTTTAGTGAGACATGGGTGTCGCTGGCTGGCCAGCATTTATTGCCCATCCATAGTTGCCTGAGGGCAGTTGAGAGCCAACCACATTGCTGTGGCTCTGTGGCTACATGTAGACCAGACCAGGTAAGGACAGCAGATTTCCTTTCCTAAAGGACATAAGTGAACCAAATGGGTTTTCCGACAATCAACAATGGTTTCGTGGTCATCAGTAGACTCTTAATTCCAGATATTTTTTATCTGCTGTGGTGGGATTCGAACCCAGGTCCCCAGAACATTAGCTGAGTTTCTGGATTAATAGTCTCGCGATAATATCACTAGGCTATCCCCTCCCCTGTAAGTTGTGCTCGTATTCCTGTATAAGTCATTGCCTTCATAAGAGGGAAGGTCTTTTTTTGCTGCATCTTACTGCTGTTTAAAAAAATGTACATTGTGATATTTCAGATTATGGGAGACTTGTTGCAGTTTCGTGGTTCTTATAAGCATGAGTTTGACTCTAGATGGAAAAGCTTTAACCTTGTGAAAAAATCCATGGAGAACAGGGTAAGGATGACATATTGGCAATTATTTTTCTTTTGATACAAACATTTACTATGTTTCAGTTCATTTCTAAGAATTTCTAATATGGTTATGTGGTTATATTCAGGTCTAATGGAAAGCTGAGTTTAGAAATCACTATATGAATGAACGGCATGTTTCTTAGGAATTCTATTCAATTGTGTTGTACAGTCCGATGACCTCCCCCACCCCACCCCCATGTCATAATTTGCTTTACTAGTTACTTTGTCTTGTTTATTCTCGAGCCATCCATTGGTAAATGTCCTTCAAATGGGATTGGGGAGAAAAGCTGACTTTTTTGTTCAGAAAGATGTGTGCAAATGGCAGACCATTTGATCAATCAGTTTCATCATTTCAGAAAAAACCTTTGATGCCCTTTGAATCATAGAATCTCACTGCAGAGATTTTGCTTCCACTATCCTACATGTTACACCTCCCATCATTCTTAAACATGCTTTAAATCCATTTATACCTACAGCCCATTGTAATGGAGGTATGATTGAGTTTAAAATGGCGCTCCAGCTTTTTGGCATCTTGTTGTAGAAATACTACTTGTGCGACTATCAAAGTTCACCTGCATTACTACACTTAAAAGCGAAAGTTGAGAACTGCTTTTGATTTGTTACCTCCGGAAACTTCAGAGATAGTAGAGTGTGAACTACAATCTCAAGTTGCTAGACAAGAAGGTGTGGGCAAAGCATTGCTCATTTCAACAAGGAGATTGAGTGACAGCGTGTAATTATGCCACAAGTGAGAAATGGGTACCAGCTATAGTGTTAGTAAAAACAGGTCCAATTTCTTATATGGCTCAAACAGAAGATGAGCTAGTTTGGTGATGCCATGCTGACCAATTGTTGTCATCTCAAAATCATCTCCAAAAATACAGTACCAACCTTTTAGTCCCTAGTATTGTGAATACTATTACGGAAGACTCAATTGAATTTGAGTTGTCAAGTAGAAGGCAAAGCTTATTAATAAACAGTATGAAATATGAAAGTATAATAATTACTCTTTCTCAGTAACCGAACTCTCTCAAGCACACCAAAATAAAGAAGAATTCTACCAAAAGGTTACAAGTCAATAATTCAAGGGAAAAGGATCGATGATGGAACCTTAAAATGGTGTCTAGGTTATACGTTTGGTGTCTCAGCACTGGTCTACGAAACAATTAATGGCTCTTGCACTACTTTTCAGGCAAAACTTGCAGTCAGTCGATTACAGAACATCAAGCTAATTCGGAGCAATTTTCATTCACTTTTTGTTTTCGATTGGGTCTGGAGATTCAGGAGCTGTTGTCCTCTTTACACTAGCAGTCGATCCTTATTGTTTTCTCCTCAAAAACTAAACTAGCCTACCAGCTTTTAAAACGCAGTTTCCTGGCATAAGTATTTCAAAACCATAAACTGCCATGTGACCCTTTTCCCCAGGGTCAAACATTTTCCGTTTTTAAAAAATTCATTTGTGGGACATGGGCATCGCTGGCTAGGCCAGCATTTATTGCCCATCCCAGCTGCCCTTGAGAAGGTGGTGGTGAGCTGCCGCCTTGAATCGCTGCAGTCCATGTGCCATGGGTTGACCCCAGTGCCATTAAGGAGGGAATTCCAAGATTTGGATCCAGTGACTGCGAAGGAACGGTGATATATTCCCAAGTCAGGACGGTGAGTGGCTTGGAGGAGAAATTACAGGTGGTAGCATTCCATGTATCTGCTACCCTTGTCTTTCTAGATGGAAGTGATTATGGGTTTGGAAAGTGCTGTCTAAGGATCTTTGGTGAATTGCTGCAGTGCATTTTGTAGATTTTGTATACACTGCTGCTACTGAGCGTTGATGGTGGAGGGAGTGGATGTTTGTAGATGTGGTGCCAATCAAGCAGGCTGCTTTGTCCTGGATGGTATCAAGCTTCTTGAGTGTTGGAGCTGAACCCATCCAGGCAAGTGGGGAGTATTCCATCACACACCTGACCAATGCCTTGTAGATGGTGGATAGGCTTTGGGGAGTCAGGAGGTGAGTTACTTGCCGCAGTATTCCTCGCCTCTGACCTGTTCTTGGAGCCACTGTGTTTATGTGGTGAGTCCAGTTGAGTTTCTGGTCAATGGTAACCCCAAGGATGTTGACAGCAGATGATTCAGTAATGGTAACACCATTGAATGTCAAGGGGTGATTGTTAGAGTATCTCTTATTGGTGATAGTCATTGCCTGGCATTTGTGGCACGAATGTTACTTGCCACTTGTCAGCCCAAGCCTGGATATTGTCCAGATCTTGTTGCATTTGAACATGGACTGCTTCAGTATCTGAGAGGTCGAGAATGGTGCTGAACATTGTGCAATCATTGGCGAACATTTCCACTTCTGACCTTATGACGGAGGGAAGGTCATTGAAACAGCTGAAGATGGTTGGGCCTAGGACGCTACCCTGCGGGAATCCCGCAGAGACATCCTGGAGCGGAGACAACTGACTCTCCACAACTACAACCATCTTCCTATGTACCAGGTATGACTCCAACCAATGGAGTTTTTGCCCCCTGATACCCATTGATTCCAGTTTTGCTAGGGCTCCTTGATGCCACACTCGGTCGAATGCGGCCTTGATGTCAAGGGCTGATACTTTCACCTCACCTCTGGAATTCAGCTCTTTCATCCATGTTTGAACCAAGGCTGTAATGAGGTTAGGAGCTGAGTGACCCTGGCGAAACCCAAGCTGGACGTCACTGAGCAGGTCCTGCTTGAGCACTGTTGATGACCTCTTCCATCAATTTACTGATGATCGAGAGTAGACTGATTGGGTGGTAATTGGCCGGGTTAGATTTGTCCTGCTTTTTGTGTACAGGACATACCTGGGCAATTTTCTACATTGTCAGTAGATGCCAGTGTTGTAACTGTACTGGATGAGCTTAGTTAGGGGAGCAGCAAGTTCTGGAGCACAACTCTTCAGTACTAGTGCCGAAATGTTATCAAGGCCCATTGCCTTTGTAATATCCAGTGCCTCCAACCGTTTTTTGATATCGCGTGGAGTGAATCGAATTGGCTGTAGACAGGCATCTGAGATGTTGGGGACCACTAGAGGAGGCCGAGATGAATCATCCACTTGGCACTTCTGACTGAAGGTTGCTGCAAATGCTTCAGCCTTATTTTTTGCACTAATGTGCTGGGCTCCTCCATCATTGAGGATGGGAATATTTGTGGAGCTCCTGCTCCAGTGAGTTGTTTAATTGTCCACCACCATTCGCGTTTGGATGTGGCAGGACTGAAGAGCTTAGATCTGATCCATTGGTTGTGGGATCGCTTAGCTCTGTCTATCATTTGCTGTTTATGCGTTTTGGCATGCAAGTAGTCCTGTTTGGTAGCTTCACCAGGTTGACACCTTATTTTTAGGTATGCCTGGTGCTACTCCTGGCTTGCCCTCCTACACTCTCCATTGAACCAGGGTTGATCTCCTGGCTTGATGGTAATGGTTGAGAGGGGGCTATGCAGGGCCATGAGGTTGCAGATTGTGCTGGAGTACAGTTCCACTGCTGTTGATGGCCCACAGCACGTCATGGATGCCGTGTCTCGAGTTGCTAGATCTGTTCGAAGTCTGTCCCATTTAGAGTAGTGATAGTGCCACACAACATGATGGAGATTATTCTCAATGTGAAGGCGGGACTTCGCCTCCACAAGGATTGTGCGGTGGTCACTCTTATCGATGCTGTCGTGGACAGATGCATCTGCAGCTGGTGGATTGGTAAGGATGAGGTCAAGTATGTTTTTTTCCTCTTGGTTCCTTCATCACCTGCTGCAGACCTAGTCTAGCAGTTATATCCTTTAGGACCCAACCAGCTCGATCAGTAGTGCTGCTGCCGAGCCACTCTTGGTGGTGGGCATTGAAATCCCCACCCAGAGTACATTTTGCGTCTTGCCATCCTCAGTACTTCCTCCAAGTGTTGCTCAACATAGAGGAGTACTGATTCATTAGCTGGAGGAGGACGGTACATGGTAACCAATAAGAGGTTTCCTTGCCCATGTTTAACCTGAAGCCATGAGACTTCATGGGGTCCAGATGTTAAGGAATCCCCGGGCAACTCCCTCCCGACTGTATACCACTGTGCCGCCACCTCTGCTGGGTCTGTCCTGCTGGTGGGACAGATCCAAGGATGGTAGTGATGGTGTCTGGGGTATGATTCTGTGAGAATAACTATGTCAGGCTGTTGCTTGACTAGTCTGTGAGATAGCTCTCCCAAATTTGGCACTTAGCCCCTAGATGTTAGTAAGGAGAACTTTGCAGGGTCGACAGGGCTGTTTGTTTTTGCCATTGTCTTTTCCGGTGCCGCCAGGTAATCCGTCTGGTTTTATTTCTTTGTTGAGAGTTTGTAGCGATTGATACAACTGAGTGGCTTGCTAGGCCATTTCAGAGGGCAGTTGAGAATCAACCACATTGCTGTGGCTCTAGAGTCACATGTAGGCCAGACCAGGAAAGAATGGCAGATTTCCTTCCCTAAAGGACATTAGTGAACCAGATGGGTTTTTCCGACAATGGGCAATGGTTTCATGGTCATCAGTAGACTCTTAATTCCAGATATTTTTTATTGAATTCAAATTGTGCCATGGTGGGATTCGAACCCGAGTCCCCAGAACGTTAGCTGAGTTTCTGGATTAATAGTCTAGCAATAATACCATTAGGCCACTGCCTTCCCTTGCTTCTTTAAAACTGCTTAATTACTTTTTCTTGTGAAATGCTGTCTCTTCCAGGAACACAGTAAGAAGTCTCACAACACCAGGTTAAAGTCCAACAGGTTTATTTGGTAGCAAATACCATAAGCTTTCGGAGCGCTGCTCCTTCGTCAGATAGCGCAGAGTTGCTGAGCAGAAACTGATAGCCAAGTTCCGCACACATGAGGACGGCCTAAACCGGGATGTTGGATTTATGTCACACTATCAGTAACCCCCACAGCTTGCATCCTGGGCTTGCAGAATGTCACTAGCTGTTCTGTCTGGAGACAATACACATGTGTTTAATGTTCCCTCCACCCACATTGTCTGTATCTTTAAGACCTGGCTGGCTGTAGGATTCGCATTCTAATCAGTATTCTGTAACTTGATTTTGTCTGTTCGCACTGTTTGAGAGCACATTTCCACTCCATCTGACAAAGGAGCAGTGCTCCGAAAGCTTATGGTATTTGCTACCAAATAAACCTGTTGGACTTTAACCTGGTGTTGTGAGACTTCTTACTGTGTTCACCCCAGTAACGCCGGCATCTCCACATCATGTCTTCCAGGAACAGCAGCAACCAGAATCTTTGCATTAACCTTTTAAGGGATAATATCTTACCAATTCCTCCAGAGTGTCCTTTGTCCTTGAAGATGAACCATTTTCTGTGATTAAATTGTTTATGACAAACTAAACATTTTTTCTGGAATATAGAAGGTTATAGGGTGAGTTTAATGAGATGTTTAGGATTTTGAAAGAAATTGATAGGGTACTTAGAACCTAGTTCTGATGGTGAAGGGAGTCTAGGACATGGGGGTTTCCTGTAGTGGAACCATAGATAAACACTGTGGAACTCGATTGCTAAATCACAATGCTCCCCCTCCTTTCTCCACTTTTTAAAAATTCAGTATTTTTTATATCAGCATTTTGGTATATTCTTTTAACTGTCCCACCTTTATGTCTGTTCCTTTTTGGTTATTTTCCCTCTTTGTAAAGCACCTTAGAATGGTTTTTCTATGTTAAAGGCACTGGACAAATGCAGGTTTTTCCTCCAGAAGGTACCACCTTGTTTGCCTATTTTCAAGGCTCAAGAGTTCCAAGATTTTGAACCTTTCCTCAACTGCATTCTCTGACGCTAGGGATCATGGTCCTTCTGTGCACCACTTCCAGGGCTTGGATATTTCTGTTTTATCTTGATGAGAACTAACTGAGTTGTAATAGGCTGAACCTGATCAGAATGCTACCTATACAGCTACATCTCAGTCTGAGACTTGCAGCCTATTGATTTAGCCACATGGCTCCCATTTTTGCTTTATCGTTATTCAGTAATGGCTAGAAATGGTCAATGCTGTCAATTTCTTTGATTGTTACTTCCAATATCTTTAATTAAGAAAGCATGTCTCTATTTTCTTTCTTCCATATTTAAGATTCTGCACTCGTATCGAAATTAATCAGGTGTAGACTGGTTTGCTTGGAAGTGTTATCCAGGGCTCTAATCCGTCCCTTCATTTACTTCAGCAAATTCATGTTGGTATAATTTGTGTGTGTGGCCAACTTCTTTGGTTACAGAATTGTGATCAATTATGTAGATCAGAAACAGTTGGAGCCTTAGCATTGGGTGAGATTTTCCAGTCCTTCCTGCCGGCAGGAACATCCAGCCCCGCTGAAGTCGACTCCCGGCAGTGATGGGGCGGGCAAGCCATGCAAAAGCTTGTAGACTTTGGCAGGACCAAAAGATCCTGCCAGTGACCAACGGCTCACTGCATCTGTGGCGGGAAACCCTGCTGTGGGCAACCGGAAAAGCCCAGCCCTTGATTGTGTATCTCCCAAACTTATCATTCCCATAACAAGTACCTGCTGTTTCCTCTATTTCAGCAAATTCCTTATCCACCTTCATATTTCTTTTTGGCGCATGCTCGCACACTTTTTTTCCCTTATGGAATAATGAGGAAGTAGCGGTCCAATTCCCGAGCTGATTATCAGCCCGGTGAACCACATTATGAACGCTCCTTCCATAGCCAATAAGTCCTGATGTTGAACTTGAAGCTGGAGCTTCTAGTCCAGAGGTAGGGACACTACCACTGTGCCACAAGATCTCCTAGCTTCATCGTATGTTATGCAAATGAATCCATTTTGAAATATTGATGTTTTAAAAATAATCACAAGTTGCTTCTCTAACTGTTTAATCTACAGCTACACGGAAAAAAACAACACATCCGAGCACTGCTGATTGATCGGGTTATGCTGCAACATGAGGTTTGTCCATTTTAAGTTAACTAAATCTGATCTTTATCCCACTGGAATTAATGTGAAGATACTTAAAGTTTTGAATAAATTTTAAAGCAAACATTTTGGAGAGAACTTGAAATTATGTTAAGACGAGAAAGGAAAAATTCCAAGGGGTGGACCCACCGTCCATGGTTAACTTAAAAAAACTAAAGATAGTGTCAGACTTGAAGAAAAAGCATATAATTGTGCAGAGATTGATGACTGATTAGAAGTTTGAGCAGAATATAAGAATCAGCAAAGAATGACCACAAGATTGATAAGGAAAGAAAAATGAAGAGCATGAGAGAAAGCGAGCTAGAAGTATAAGGACAGATGGTAATTGTTTCTGTAGATATTTTGAAGAAGAAAAACCTTAACAGAAACTAGCGTTGGTCCTATAGAAATTGAGTTTGGGGGATTAATAATGGAAAATGAGGAGATAGCAGATGAATTGAACTGGTATTTTGCATCGGTCTTCATTATGGAGGATACAAGTAACATCCCAGAAATAGTTGTAAGTCAGGAAATTGAATCGAGGAAGGAACTCAAGAAAATTTCAATCACCAGGGAAGTGGTACTCAAATTGTTGGAGCTGCACGCTGACAAGCCCCTGGATCCTGATGGACTTTTACCTAAGATCTTAAAATAAATGGCTAGTGAGATAGTTGATGTGTTGGTTTTAATTTTCCAAGATTCAGAGAAGGTCCATTAAATTGGAAGATAGAAAATGTAACTCCTTTATTTAAAAAGGGAGACAGAAAGCAGGAAACCCTCCAAGCCAGTCAGATTAATATCTGTCCTCAGGAAAATGTTAGAAACTATTTTTAAAGACGTTATAGCAGGGCATTTAGATAAATTCAGGGTAATCGGGGAGAGTCAACATGGTTTTGTGAAAGGGAAATCATGTTTAACTAATTTATTGGAGTTCTTTCAGAAGTAACATATGCTGTGGATGAAAGGAGAATTGGTGGATGTACTGTGCTTAGATTTCCAGAAGGTATTTGATAAGGTGCCACATCAAAGGTTATTGTGGAAAAATAAAAGTTCAAGGTGTAGGGGGGTAACGTATTGGCTGGGTAACGTATTGGCTAGCTAACAAGAAACAGGTGGTCGGCATAAATGGATCTTTTCTTGCTTGGCAACATATAACGAATGGTGTGCCACAGGGATCAGTGCTGGTGCCTCAATTGAATGACTGAGATAAAGGGACTGAAGGTATGGTTGCCAAGTTTGATGACTCAAAGGTAGGTAGGAAAGTAAATTGTGAAGAGGATGTGAAGAGGATGTAAAGAGGCTACAAGGGAATATAGATAGGTTAAGTGAGTGGGAAAGATCTGGCAAATGGAATATAATGTGGGAAAATGTGAATTTGTCCATTTTGGCAGGAAAAATCAAAAAGAAACATCCTATCAAAATGGTGAGAGATTGCAGAGCTGTGCGATACAGCGGGATCGAGGGGTCTGACACATGAATAGCAAAAGGCTAGTAATTAGGAAAGCTAATAGAATGTTATCATTTATTGTGAGTGGAATTGAATACCAAAGGAGAGAGGTAATGCATCAGTTGTACAGGGCATTGGTGAGACCACATCTGGAGTACTGTATACAATATTAGTCTCCTTATTTAAGAGAAGGATGTAAATGTGTTGAAAGAAGTTCAGAGAGTTTGTTAAACTAATATATTGGGCGGGTTGTTGTTTGAGGAAAGATTGGACAAGTTCGACTTGTATCTGCTGGAGTTTAGAAGAGTAAGAGGCGACTTGATTGCAACATGTAAGATCCTGAAAGGTCTTGACAGGATTGATATGGAGAGAATCTAGAACAAAGGGCCATTGTTTAAAGATAAGGAGTTGCTCATTTAGGACAGAAATTAGGAGAATTTTTTTGAGGGTCATGAGTCTTTGGAATTCTTAAGGCAGTGAAAACAAGAGTTTTTGAATAGTTTTAAGGCAGAGGTAGATGGATTCTTAATAAGCAAGGGGTGAAAGGGTGTAGGCGGGAATGTGGAGCTGAGATTGCAATCAGATTAGCCACGAACCCATCGAATGGAGGAGCAGGCTCGAAAGGTCGAGTGGCCTATTCCAGCTCCTAATTCATATGTTCATACTTCATTACATGTTGTACCAAGTGCTCATTATTTTGTTTCTCTTGTGTATAGTTGCGAACTTTGACTGTTGAAGGCTGTGAATACAGAACCGTGCACAGTGACCTGATGCGAGATCTCTTGCTTTTGTCTACTAGCACATACAGTCAGGTGACTGCTTTTGGAATTTATCGCATTTAATTTTTGCAGTATTTTTCCCGATACGAGTACTGAATTTCACGTGTTTCTTTAGCCCATTTGTTAATATTCCTCGTTTTCAGTCAATTATTTAATTTACTTTTGCAAGTAATCAAGAATAATTAGCAATTGTTTATTGCAAAGTATTATACATTGTAATTATTGATCTTAACGAGTAACTTTTTCCAACCTTTCCTTTAACTATACTGTGATTGCTCTGTCTTCTAATCAACCTTCTCCTGAAAATTACACTTGGGTGTGACAGTGCCCTGCCAGATGGACTGCTAAGCCTTGATAACCCCAAGGATCTCTATCTGGCCATTTCTCATCTCCAATGAAGCAAAATAAAACATTCTCAATTCTTGGTTCCTTGATAATGTTACAATGAATTTACACTGCACCATATGTCATCCTATAATGGAACAAGCATAAATACAGAATAGGCCAGCTGCAGCATAACTGAGGTATTGTATAAATGAAATATTACTCCCTTGTTTTTGTATTCCACACTTGTGGCTACAAAACAAAAAAAAATCTGTTTGCCACTTTTATGGAATTAAGTATCACTGCCACCTTTTTGATGTCTTAAGACGGCTATACGAAGTTCCTCGACACTTGGTAAAATCTCAATATTTAAAGTGTATTTCCTTTCCCAATTGTTACTTACAAAATGTACCACTTGCATTTCTCCATCAAATAGTGTCTGCCCAAGTGGCAGATTATATGTTCTCCTGTAATTTTTCCCAAGTCTTTATCCTGCTTTTATCACCATGGCGGCATAGTGGTTCGCACAGCACTAGGGACCTGTGTTCGATTCCCAGGTTGGGTCACTGTCTGTGCAGAATTTGCACATTCTCTCCATGTCTGCATCGGTTTTCTCAGGGTGCTCCAATTTCCTCCCACAGTCCAAAAGACGTGTTGGCTAGGTGCATTGGCCATGCTAAATTCTCCCTAGGTGTACCCAAACAGGCGACATGGGGATTTTCACAGTAACTTCATTACAGTGTTAATGTAAGTCTACTTCTGACACGAATCAATAAACTTTAAAACTTTGTCAGAAGTAGGCTTACATTAACACTGCATTTGACCAGCACGTCTTTCGGAGGAAACTGGAGCACCCGGAGGCGACCCACGCAGACAAGGGGAGAATGTGCAGACTCCGCACCAACAGTGACCCAAGCCGGGAATCGTACCTGGGTCCCTGGCGCTATGAGGTAGCAATGCGACCGTGTTAACCACTGTCCCACCATGCCTCTCTTCATTTATTGAGTTTTGTGAAAGGCAGCTTAATGCTATCCATTAAAATGTGCCTTATGAATGCTGCTCTTCATTTCCGTGTGTAAATATGTATAACTAATTAATAAATTGAATGCATTAAATTTATACACTTACAGCATGTTTAAAGTTTTTTTAACCGGCACAGTAGTCCATAAAAAAGTAAATGATAGAATAAAGTTGGTTTAGATATTTTGGCATTACATACACTATTATAATGTCACGTTTTACAGTTTACAATTCATGGATTCATTCAAGCAGAAGTTTGAAAAAATTATGATTGTAATTAAAAGTTTGCTTTATGTTGTACAAAAAACAGTCCAGCCCTTTTCTCATAATGATGTGTGCATTTGCAGGTGCGTAGTAAAGCCCAGCATGTTTTCTTCACAGCCTTGGGGACTTACAATTTTTGCTGTCGAGATCTTATTCCACTGGTGCTGGAATATTTGCAGCCTGACAAACAAAATATAAGCCAGCAACAATTAAAAGTAAGTTTGTGATGTGTGATAAAGAATTAAGCGATCTTAGAATATCTCCATGCGATATAGAAATCATAGATATCAGCCCTGTTACAGCAATTTGTTTATGATTCTCCCCTTAATAATTATCCCATTTGAAATTATCTTTCCGTCGTTATTATCTGTCTGTAGCGTACTTTATCTTTTTCAAAGACCACGATGTTATAGAGTAGTAAAGCGTATTTAAAAATGTTGCACAGGAACTCACCGACCATTCAGTTTTTGTCCTGGTTGCAATCTAAAGAAAATGTAAAGATGCAAGTATCAATTTATTTACTGCATATACTATTTTTTGAGATCCATTTTGTAGACGTGAAGTTAAGGGGTCGACTGTTACATGGGTAATGTTTTTGAGGAGCTTGCTTTCAACAAAAACACATCTGCCCAGTATACCTAACATGGCTCTCAAACAAATCTACAAGGTAATGGGAGAAGCAGTGCACATGTCAGTGATTTATTCTCTGTCTGTCTGTCTGTCACACCCACACCACAAACACTTCTCAGCCCACGACCTTAGCCTTGGTGCCGGGGTGCTGCACTGAGTCAGCATTCGCAAGGGCCTGATGGGCAAAGCCTGAGTCTTCCCTCCTCTCCCCAGTAAAGGCTGAGGATGGTGATTGGTTTAAAGTTTGCTCTGGAAGTTGGTCTCTATTACTCTTCTCCGATCTGTTAGTTTCTCCCCCCACAAATCAAAATCAATCTACGTTTATCCTGCCTTAATTGACCAGTACACACTGGAGGAATTGGGGTATATGTAACTGTTGTAATAAATAATAAATTGTGGTTTTTGATGTGTTTGTACAGATTATACTTTGATTCTGAGCTTTTTGGGTTTGATCCCTGAAAAAGTAGAGTCGACTTTTACATGAGGTATATGAAAAACAACGGTTTTTTAAGCTAAAAATATGGGGTTGACTTTTACATGAGATTGACTTGAACACCAGTATGTGTGGTATTCTTATTTGGTGATGGCTTTCTACAAAGTTGAATGATCTTTTCTAAGAGCTCTTTTGGAGATCGTTGTCATCTGGGGCTTCATAATTTATTGTTTCCCTAATTGATTCTGCAATAGTTTGGGTTTCCATGATTCTGAGATTTTCAGAATTTGTGATAGTTTGTCATTTATTCCTGTTGCATTTTGCTCCAAAAATGAATTTTTTTTGGATTTATTCGCATAAACAGAAACATCGCAGAGGGATCTGTCATGCATGCCAGTATCTTGCTCTTTGATGATTTCTGTCTCCATTGCAGCTTTCCATTCTTTACTGTGCATAGAAATTTGGTCTTTGGAAAATAGAATTAGGATAGAGATTATGGTTTTGAGACTGTTATCATCTCCAACAGTTTGTAACTTTTCCTTTTGTCATCTGATTCAGAGTTTTGATATTTGGGGATGCAAATCACTCCAGATCTAATGCACCTCTTCTGTGTGATTTACATCCTGTAGAAATGGATTGCAAGATCATTGGGACCCATCTTGCATTGGTACTTGAGGGAGCATTGTACTTTGAAGGCTAGCAATTTTCCAATTTCAAATGCATCTGGACTAAACAGAGATGCACCTTTGTGGGGTTTTGATTACTGGATATTGTCCTTCGCTGGAAGGACAGACCTTTTGTCTTAGATCATTGCAGCAGCTAAAATCTGGCAGGATGGAGGGTTTTAATGGGAAGTTTTTAATATTCTCTTGTTTCTTGTTCGTGAATTGTGCAATACATGTTTGTACTGGGTTGTCATCTGTTTTTCTGTAAATTCCTGATTAGAAATGGAGCAAGTTTACCTTCACCAAGATCATCATCTGCTTCTCCCTTCACCTAAAATGCACATCCATGCCTATTTTTTTACCTTCTGCTGTACTGTCCCGGCATTCGTGAGATCCCACTCTGATATGAGCATAGTCTTGTGAATATCTGGTGATGCTCATTATCATTTCCACATTTTGAGTAGCCTGTCTACTGTCTTCACTATAGCTCCTTCATTTAGGTCTTAAACGTTTTTATCATTTGGCCTGAGCTCAGTGTGTCAAATCCCACATTCATTGGAGGGGCAAATGGTTAGACTTTCATTTCTTTGCAGCACCTTCTTTTTGCTTTCAAGGATTATCTCCCTTTTTGGTGCTGAAACCTTGTTGCATAATTTCTAGGAAGGCTTAAGAATTTCTAGGAATTCTGAAGTAGTTTTAGTCCTAACTCTGTTCCCCTACTCACATGTTCATTTAAGTTGAATTAGGGAGGAGTTTCAGACTACATCTAGTCAATTATGAAAACTCTTTATACTCTTTATACTCTCATCTCAATTTTAACCACAATACTGGATTATTGTGTCGAGTTCAATCTACCACACTTCAGGCAAGGTGATGATGTTTTGGAAAGGGTATGAGGAGGTTTATTAGAATAGTTCCGGGATGAGGGATTGCAGTTGAATGGATAGACTATGGAGTTGTTTTTAGTTCAGTGAAGACTAGGAGGACATTTGATAGAAGTATTTAAAATCATGAACTGTTTAGATAGAATAAAAAGAGAGCAACTATTTCCGCGGTCTGGGACGGGGAATAATGAGAGGGCAAAGATTTAAGCTGATTGACAAAAGAACCAGAGGCAACATGAGGAAAACCTTTTTATACAGCGATTGATTAGGATTTGGATGGAGTTTTTGATAGGATGGTAGATTCAGATTTAATAGTAATCTTTGAAAGAGAATTGGCCATATGCTTGAAGGATGAACTAACTATTCTAGGGTAATGTGGAAAGAGTGGAGAGGCAGGACTAACTGAATTGTTCTTCGAAAGAGCCGGCACGGGCTTTGAGTCAAATAGCCTCCTTTTTGTGCTGTACTATTCTATGATGCTGCTGAAAAGGTTCTCCTCTATGCCCATCACTCCAAGACTCAAATTCTTTTACAATCTTCCAAACCTAGCCTATTATGCAAGCTGTGACTCATCCAGAACTCTGCCTCTGATGAGTTGAGTAAATAAAAACATTGAAATTGAAATGTTTGCCGTACTGTTACAATTGAGATTTGCTTCTTCGTAATTGAATTATTTTTCTCCAGATTTTTCAGGTAGTTTCAGATTTTTTTAGTTGTAATTATTTTTTTCATATTTTAAAATAGGGTGCTCTGTACTGTCTTCTTGGAAACCACAATGGAGTCTGCTTGGCCAACCTCCATGACTGGGACTGCATTGTTGCTACATGGCCAGCAATAGTCTCTTCAGGGCTCAGCAAAGCAATGTTTTTGGAGAAACCTTCCATAGTTCGTCTATTCGATGATCTTGCAGAGAAGATACACAGGCAGTATGAAACCATCGGTCTAGATTTTGGAGTAAGTAATTATTAATACTCTAAATGGGGATAGTAAATGTTGGGGCAGTTATCCTCCCCTTTGAATGTGGGACATGCTCAACTTTTGAGCACAAACCAAGTCTCTTTCTACTGTATATTACTTAGAATTCCTGGGGGATACTGGCGGTGGCCAGTCAGAGCACTTGAGCGTGAAGCAATGCAGCCATGCAAATGAGGCAGACTGTAGTTTCCTCCCCCAACACATGGCAACTGCCCATTTGGAGAGTCAGGAAGAAATAGAACCTAGGGTCTATGCTCAGCTTCTTTCAGATTGAAGGGTCTAAGGGAGTCAGCATCAAGAAGATGGAACCAGCAAAAAGGGTACTTTTTCCTTATAAGTAAAGGATATAATCTTCAGGGTTGAAGTCCTCTTGCTGTTGTTTTTACCACTGTTGTAGATCTCTGAAGTGAAGCAGCAACTGGATTTCCACTACCATTTCTAGTTGCAAGATCTTGTCGGGGAAGGATTGTGCCAGGAAAACATCTGGCTTGAATAATGATAGCAATTTGAAATCCATGTGAATACAAGTCAAGTCAGGTGGGGCTAGTGGAAGGGAAAATGGCTTTCAGTTGTTAAGATGCTGTTTTGTGCACTTGACCTGCAGTTCCTGATGCTTAATTGAAAAGCCAAATTTTAATTTGTAAACGTACAAATAATGGAAATACTGGAATACAAATGATGGAAATGTAAGAGTATTCCAGGTCATTGCCCAATAGATAAAACTGCTCATTGTTTTAAGACACGCAGGTAGCTCCATTCATATTTTGGACTTTATAACTGATTATTTCTTTATGAGATTTTAAAGGTTATTTAGCAGTAAAACTAGATGCCTCGTCTGCTCAGATTTCAGATTGCTGTGTGGAACTTTCCGCGTCCTTGATCCAGAAAAAAGACCCAAGTTCTAATTTGTCTCCTATTACTGCTGAAGAGATTGAACGTGGAATCCAGAGCCAAATAGCAAAAAATAATGAGTCTTTACGGTAAGCAGAATATAAGCAGATGTAAGCAGAGTTCGTCAGTAAATGAAAATTCAGCACTACATTAAATGTTTTCTTCTTAATTAAGATTTATTTTTATTCTTTAGGAATTATCAGAAACTAATTGATATCTTGTTGGACTTGCTTGAGCAGCGAAACTTGTAAGTTTTTAAAACTGTACAGTAACCTATTTTTTGGTTTGATAGCTCAATGTAATGTCTTTAGTTTCCAGTATGCCACATTTCAACTCTACCCACCTAAACAAGTGTTGCGATACGGTCCAGGTTTTGCACAATGAAAGGATACATTGGAGGGGAAATTCCCTGATCGACAGATTTTCATTGGAAGTTCAGAAGCGGTGCTACAATACAAACCGGGTGTCATATATAATGAACCTCGAGAGATTTTCTCCCTGTGTCCAGAGGAAAAGTGGTGCGGGTGGCATATTTTAAATGGCTGCCACTTGTTGCACAGACTGAGCTGCCTGCCTGCACAGGCCAGCAATTGGGTTTACCCATGGGGATGATCAGCAACCAGAGTGCACACACTTAGTTACGGCTTCTGTTGTTGCCCAGTGATCACTACTGAAAATGCATCAGTGTGGACAGCGTTTTGAGGATAGTATTTGGCTCAGCTTTAATGGGTGAATAATCATTTAGCTTTCTCTCATTCACTGGTTGGATTCATGTGTAAAGAATGACTCTTTACGCAAGGGCCTGAAATACTGCAGCTGATTGCGGAACTATTCCAGAATAGGTTTGTGCCCCAGGAGGAAGGGAAGGAGGTAAAGTCAGAAAGAAATATGGCAATGGAGGAAAATAACACGTTTGAGGTACAGAGCCATCACATTAAGATGCAGCTTTCCTTACAATTTTCCACTGTAGAAAAATATTAAATATATTGGGTGGAATTCTCCCAAGAAATAATAAGTGCCAAATTCACGTAAAAACTGGAGTAACTCCCACTGGTTTTTCAGTGGGATTTTCAAAATGAATCTCCCGCACAGAGTGCCTCAGCGTGAATCATGATAAAAATCTGGGGGCGGGACCTATTCCCGCTGGAGGGACTGGCAGCATAGCACCCAGTGAGCCACTGCGCATGCACCAAGATCGGCGCATGCGCAATAGCTTGCATTGCTGGCCTCCCGATCGCTGGCCAGTCCCGCAACACTGGCTTGAAGAGGCCCCCCCCCCCCCCCCCCCCCCCACTGATCACTGGCCTCCCGGGCGTGTCCAGGCCAGCCCCAACCCCCTCCCAACCCCCCTGATTGCTGGCCTTCCTCCCTCTGTCGCTGATCCAAAGTGCAGTGTGGCAGCGGGACCCCTCACCTTGCCCCCTTGGCACTGCCTACTGCCTGGTGGGCAGTGCCAAGGTGCCCCCTAGGCATTGCCACTTTGCCCCTTGGGCAGTGCCAGGGGGCCAGGCTGGCACTGCCAAACTGATAATGCCTGGGAGCATCCCCGACCTTTGGGGGACCTCCATGGCTCCCCTTCACTCCAGCGGGGTCGGGCCACCTGCTTGGGGTTGGGGGTGGGGTGGTCGCATGGAGACCAGCCGGCCCGGAGACTTCAGTCCCAGGCCTGCTAATAGGATTTAAATTAGATTTTAAATATTCAAATCTGCTCCGTGCTGATTTTTGGCATGGAGCGAACGACACCGGAAATCCGGCGGGCAGAGGCCATGGCACCCAGCAGGGAGCCCTCTCCCAGCCCGCTGTGCTGCTAGAGCAGTGTAGAAGGCTGGGAGAATTGTCCCCGTTCTTACAATATCCTATCCTTAAGTGGAAGAATAAGACCAATGGCAGCCTATTACATTATGATCCACTGGTAAATGCACTGATTTTTGTTGCATGGTAAGCTGGACTCGTATAATATCCAGAAGAAGAACTATGATGCATCATTGAGTCTTCAGGTTTATTGGTCACATTATTGCAAAAAGAATATCTTCACCACTGCCATGGATGCACAGAATTGGATATTTTAACATTGCATTTCTTTCATTAGTTATGATATGTTTGGCAACCAAATACTTTTTAACAAATCATGAAACGACTTTTATTTTTAATCAGGAAACTTTGATTTTTTTTTTAGACCATGGAAATTTGAACAAATAGCCATTGGTTTCCTTTCCCTGTTGCTGAGAGATGATGTGCCACTACCTACGAGAGGAATCAAATTTTTCATACAGAGTCTCAATCATGATGCCTTAATTGTCCGGAAGGTAGGTTTTCTTTGTTTTAAATTCCACATGTCTAAGCAAAGAGAGGAATTGGATTTTTGGTACTTAATTTCCAAGTCTCTGGTGCACCTCATCAATTGCATGAAATATGAATCATCATAGAATCCCTACTGTACAGAAGGAGGCCATTCGGCCCATCGAGTCTGCACCAACCACATCCCACCCAGGCCCTATTCCCGCAACCCCACTTACTTACCCTGCTAACCTGCCTGACACTAGGGTGAATTCAGCATAGCCAATCAACCTAACCTGCACATCTTTGGACTGTGGGAGGAAACCAGAGCATCCAGAGGAAACCCAGACACTGAGAGAATGTGCAAACTCCACACAGACAGTGACTCAAGGCCGGAATTGAACTCGGGTCTCTGGCGTTGTGAGGCAGCAGTGCTAACACTGTGCCACCCAAACTGGCACCTTAGTGGGTTAATAGATAATAGATCAATGTCTTTGGCAAGTTTCAGAATCAAAATGGGTGATTTCAGGAAATTGGGGCACTAAAATTAACAATCAAATTTGCTTCTTAAGGTGATCTTTAGCACCGGTTTAAAGTTTTAAAAAGTAAAAGAAACTGGTAACTGAGGGCATAAAACAGCCTATGTTCTAACAAGGATGTTGCATGATTAGCATAGTCTAAGTGAATTATTACAAGGCACCAGTAATCAGGCATCCAGTTAGGGTGGAAATGTGACGTTGAATATTAGAAAAGAAAGGAACTACCTATCAAAGTAAATGTTTACATGGTTGGTTTATTTTTTGAAACACCATTGTGTGTTGCTCTTTATCTAATTGCAAAAGATATTTACTGACAGCAGCCTTAGGAAAGGAACATTTCAACTTTGTGTGCTTAAATGGGTATTTAAATAGATTCCAGACTTTCATACAAGGAAAGGATAGATTGGGGGGAAAAGTACCTAAAGCAGCGTGATAGATTTTCATAGGAAATACAGAAGCAGTGCTGCAATACAAATTAGGTGTCATATATAGTGAATGAAGTGAGAGATTTGCTCCCTTTGTCCAGAAACAAAGTGAGGTGACATAAATGGCTGCCAATGCTGTGCCGACTGAGCTGTCGACCTGCATAGGCCAGCAATGGGGGGAAAAAAACTTACACATGGGATCGATCAGCAACCAGAGTGCATGCACTTAGTTACTACTTCTGATGTTGCCCAATGATCCCTACTGAAAATGCATCAGTGTGGACAATGGGTGAGGACGTGATGGATGAATCATCATTTAGTTTACCCTCAATTACTGGTTGAGTTTATATTTGAAGAATGACTCTTGGTATGAGGACCGGAAATACTGTAGCTGATTGTGAAACTATTCCAGAGTACGTTTCTGCCCCTAGGAGATGGGGAAGAAAATAAAATGTTCCAAAATATTGCTGCTTCCGTTGCTGATGGAGAATGTGCATACCTCTTCTACTGAAGTATTTTCCATAAAATCTACTTCTATGTTTCTATGTTAAAAGGTGCAGACCATCATCCGAAGCCAGTAATGTACTTGGTACATGTAAAAGATTTTGGGGGGCGATTCTCTGAGCCCGGGGACTCGAGCGGAGATCGTGTAGCGGGCTGCCTGCTGGACACCATAGCCTCTGCGCATCTCTGGCCGCCGGATTTCTGGCGCCATCAGCTCCATGCCAGAAATCGGGGTTGGCCTGCCGGTGGCATGCGGAGGATGGGAGATCGGGACTGCCCTGGCGGGGAGGGACACTTCCAGGGGGTCAGCGATTGGAGTGTAGTTGGGTCACATGGCTAGCAATAGGGGGTTGCGGATGCGCCAATCTCCACTATGACAGATCGGAGCAAGCCCAGTGGCCTCTCAAGTGAGAATAGGCCCCACCCCTGATTTTTAATATTCACGCTAGTGCATTCTGCAGTGCAGAGTGTGAGAGGTTCATTTTGAAAGTCCCACTTAAAAAAACTAGTGGGATTTACTCCAGTTTTTATGCAAATGCGACACTTAGAATTATTTTGGGAGAATCCCACCCCCAGAAAGTTATTGCTTAATTGAAAATCCCTTTAATCCAGAGATAAAAGATCAATTGAGATGTTCATTATCATCGTACGAGTAAAATGGAAGAGAACTTCCCCACAGCCTGCACTATCCTGCAAGTGCTGAAAACATGGGCCAAATTACCAATGTTTCGAGCAATAATGAGAATTAACACTAATTGCTTTCTTCTTTAAACTGAATTGTTGTCTGATAAATTGATGTGCCATAGTTCTTGATCCTGCATCATGGTTTTTATTTATATATATATATTAAACATATGGAAAGTTACAATTATTGACTTGTATAATGAAGCATTTCATGACCAAAAAATCAGAAATGCAGCAAATGCCTCGGCAAATACTATATGGCAGAGATTGGAATTGGGAGTGACTACAAAGCCATAATTTCAACCAGGAATTCCGATGGTAATTTTGAATGCCTTGGATTACACAGACACACATGATATGTTGTTGGGACCTCAGAATATCAGTCAGAGTATGTGGCAGTTCCAAGAAATTACATGTGACCAGTGCTAAATTGCTTTCATCTGTAGATGGCAATATCTGCTGTGGCTGGCATCATGAAGCAGCTGAAGAAACCTCACAAAAAAATAGAGATTGATCCACACACTGTTTGTAAGTAGAAATGATGTTTGTGATGAATTTGTCAGTGATATTTCTATTTAAATGTTAAAGTACTTTGTTTAGAGTAACCTATCAAAAGATATGCAAACATTTTGAACAAGTTGCACATTTCTAGCTTGGAATGTTCTTAAAGGTGTGGCACAAGTTGTAATGATTCTGGAAACCTCACAATTTTGTCTAAATCTTTTATTTGTCACTGATTTCTGCATGAAAAGTTACAACAAAGTTTTAGAATTTGTTCTCTTCTGTGAAGTGAATTGACCTGAAAGAACATCAGTTAATTTAAATACAAGTAATATGTGGCACCTTTGGACTCATTCAAATTTGTGTTGGAGGTATTTCCAACATAAAATTTACATTTGATTTTAATATCTACCTCTGCAGACAGACTACTGCAGAATACAGAGTACACGTGAAATTATACTTGCGTCCAACTGCCTACTCTTGAGTTTTAATGTTGAAATTTTTTATGATCCCAGCACTAAATTCTCTTGCTTATGCTTGCACGATCTCACCCATACTTTGCACTAGTTGGATGTATTCAACAGGATTGCTAGCTATATGGAGAAGGCTGGAATTGATGCTACTTATAGTATTCACATCCCAAGGACCCTTATTTGTGAACTTCCTTATTAGAAATATTTATAACATTTACTTGCAGTTAAAAGTCTTTGTTTAACATTACTGTCCTCACTGAAAACATTAAAGATGTGAATAAGGATGCTTACAGTAAAAGCAGAATTAACATGTTTGTAAAAATAATTTTGTATGCTGAATATGCAACTAAATGATAGAACATAGGACATACTAAACGATAAAGACCAAACTCCAAATTGTCTATTATCCTGATTGTTACATGATGCAATGATAATGGAATTGTTGACAACTTATAGCAATCACACTCTTATCAAGTTGTCTACAATAAGCCCACGAGGTGCTGGGAACCTTTGGGAACTGTAAGTCCAAAGTCACCTGCTTCACACAAACCTGTTACACTTGCTTATTTATTAGAATACTTTTCATATGTATTTTGCACAGTTGTGTTCACTAGCGAAAATTTGAAATAAAGTTTTGACCCTAAGGCTTTCTGATTTTAAAGCTTCTTCTCATAAATATTGTGCGTCGTATTGTGTGCATTTCCTAACTAGATGGATCCCACCCAAATACAATCCAGCCAGGAGACAGGCCTGATAACAAGTGGCTCCATTACAATAGTTCCAATTTGCCAAGGACTAAAGAGGAATGGGAAGCCTGTTTATTTGTGGAAAAGACACATTGGGGGTACTACACCTGGCCACGGTAAGTATTAGAGTAAGATGGTATATTTTATATCTGGAAATGCAAGCTATATGAATATTTTCCATTCAAATCCTTAAAAGTTCATGCTCTATAAAATTAACAGTGGAGGTACTTGCTTCCAACATTTGAAGAATTAGAAATATTCAGTTGAAAGTGCTGAATACTTCAACATCAAGTGAACTGATGTCAAAGTAATGCATTAATATAAGCCATGCCATCATAGTTCTTGTAAAGCATGTAATCTTGTTTGGTGTGTTAATAGTCTATAACAGAGTGATTTATGGTGAAAGTGAAGTTTTGTGAAGTGTTTTTAAAAGAACAATTGAAAGATGAATATGTGTAAATCTTTGTGTTTCTCTCTAATTAGGAAGCTACTTGTTTATGCCCCAGTGGACCAACAACCTAAACTAGGAAGGAGTAGAAATGAAATGTCAGAGGTAAGAGCTATTTCAGTGTTGATTAACATTTTCCAGTAATCAATTAGGGATTATTTGGTAAACCTGGATGTACAAAGGGACCTGGAGTGTCTTTGTTCATACATCACTGAAGGCTGATGTGCAGTTGCAGCAAGCTATTAGGAAAGCTAATGGAATGTTAGCCTTTATTGCAAAAGGATTCAAGTACAGGAGTAGCGAAGTATTGCTTCAGTTGTATAGAAGCTTGGTTAGATTGCACCTGGAGTATTGTATGCAATTTTGGCCCCTTTCCATCAGAAAGGATATTATAGCTATAGATGGAGTCCATTGACTTCAGGAAGTTCGTAGAGGACGTGCCCCTGTCTACATCAACAGGGATGAAGTGGAAATGATTGAGAGTTTCAAGTTTCTAGGTATCCAGTTCACCAACAACCTGTCTTGGTCCCTCCACGCCGACACTATATTAAGAAAGCCCACTAAAATCTCTACTTTCTCAGGAGGCTAAGGAAATTCAGCATGTCCGCTACGACTCTCTCCAATTTTTACAGATGCACCATAGAAAGCATCCTTTCCAGATGTATCACAGCTTGATATGTCTCCTGCTCCGACCAAGACTGCAAGAAACTTCAAAGTGTTGCGAACATAACCCAATCCATAATGCAAACCAGCCTCCCATCCGTTGACTCTGTCTACACTTCCTGCTGCCTCGGAAAACCACCCAGCATGATCAAGCACCCCGGACATACTCTCTTCCACCTTCTTCCATTGAGAAAAAGATACAAAAGCCTGACATCATGTACCAGCTGACTTGAGAATAGCTTCTTCCCTGCTGCCATCAGACTTTTGAATGGACCTACCTTGCACTAAGTTGATTTTTCTCTACACCCTAGCTATGACTGTAACACGGCATCCTACACCCTTAGCTGAAGTTTGAAGAGTGATTTTTGTCTGTGGGGTTGTCAATTTGGGTCATGTCTTCATCCACTGTCAGCACCTACAGTGTCATTAAGGGGCCTGAGCAGATTTTTGCCCATGTTGTTACATTAAGTTATTTTATGAATTTTACATTTTATGAATTTTACAAGGCATACTAAAGAGGAGGCACACATTCTTCCTATTCATTCCTATGTTGCTAAGAATGAAAGTCATTAAAGAGCTCAAAGTACCTCTGGAGTAAATTGTTTTGCTGCCTTACTGATGGTTTTCAAGAGAATTATTAAATCAGTTCTGAAAGCCAGAGAAAAAAATGCTTCACTAACTTTTAGAATGATTATATCAGCAAGCATCTCTATAGCAGTAGGGCAAAGTTTCCTTGTTTTATTCCTGGGTTGCCAATCAGGAAGCATTTAGCAATGTAAGTTTAAATACTGCATTGCTATCCATGTCAGTGTTAATAGGTCAGTGTTTAAAAATTTCTGCATTCTCTGGAAATGTCACCTAATACTGAGAAGAATCCTGATCCCTACTTTGCTTCATTACATTAAAATACTTATTCCTTCCTTTCTTCTTCACCTGCCGCTTTTAATATTTCCTTTTAAGTTTAGAATATGGCAACGTATATCCCCTTGGTCCTTACTCAAGTAATACAGGATAGGCTTACTGGATTGATTTTAAAAGCAGTGTATTCAGAATTTTCCATGTGATATCTCTGCATGCACTGTTTGTGAGACTGTGGTTATGAAAGCTCTGGTAGAATGCAATTAAATGTTGTCAATAACAAGCACCTTCTTTGAAGATTTTTTACAGAGGCAAAATCATTAATTGCATGTTAATTAAATGTGGTTTAGTATCTTTTACTGTGATTTGCCTATGTCCTGCACAGGCACAATTAATAACTTTTAAATATGTTTCTTTGCAGGCAGAGCAAGTAATTTATGATCGCTTTTCTGACCCACAATTTATGGAGCAATTAATTAAGTTCTTATCCTTGGAAGACCGAAAGGGAAAGGACAAATTTAATCCACGCAGGTTTTGCCTATTCAAGGTACACAGTCTAATGCTTTTAATATTAATAAGCTAATAATTATTAACTCGTGTCTAATTTTGTAATGAATGACTCCCAGTCACTGACCAGAGTTACATTCTTGAGACATCGGTCATTGTTGTAGCTGCCTCCAACTATATCTTGTTAAACCTACTTTACAAATGTATTCCTGAGAGCCTTTTTAAAGTGACTTGCTGATTTACTTGCAAAGGACTTTCACCTTATAGAACCTTTCTCACCCTGAGGATGTGCAAAGTACTTGACAACCAGTGAAGTTCTTTTGAAATCTAGTCATTATTGTAAATTATGAAACACGGTAGTCAATTTATGTACAGCAAGGTCACTTAAAAGCAGTGATAAAATCATCCATTTTGGGTGCAAATTCAGCAGTAATTGTTCGCTAGGATACCGGGAGAACCTTTTGGTTGTTCTTCAAGTAGTGCCACAGAATCTTTTACAAGCAACTTGAGGCTGATGGGAGCTTGGTTTAATATCTGATCCAAAAGGCATCAAATCTGACATTTTTGTTTTCACGGTATTGCATTGAAGTCTTCATTTAGATTATGTGTGGGGCTTGAGAGTTCATGATCTTCTGACCCAGCAGCGAGAGAACTACCACTAAGCCATGGCTAATTCCTGTTTATTTTCCTCTTTGCTGTTTAATATTTTAAAAATTGATAATTTGCATGAAAAAAAACAATTACGTTAGAAGTCATTTAGACCATTTTTTAAAATTACTTGTAGTATGGTTAGGTTATTGACCTTGAGGGATTTGCTCTGGTCATAATTAGTTATGTATTTTTAGATTAGGAAAGCAATTTCCAGTTTTAGAATTATTTTTCCTCATCAACTCTGTCTAAACCACATGAGACTAAGTGAGCAGGGAAACCTTTATGAGGGAACAGAAGTCCCAGTTGCAGGAACATTACTGCCAAAACATAATCATCCGCGGGTGGCAAATCCAAACGTCAGTGTTCGATAAATATAGGAGGGTTACTGCATGTGACAGCTTTATAAATACCATTTATACACACCAGCCTGGCTTAATATCAGTGTGTGGTGGATGCTCCCTATTGTGAAATGAAAATCACGATGCAAGGTGTTTTTCTGCTTTGTCATCTAGATGCATATCTTATTCACATCTAATGTTCCACTTGCTGTTACACAAATCCGTCATTATTCTCCTTGCTGAGACTAGAATATGCCCATTAATGTTTTGTGCTTTGCCTGCATGTGTTCACTGCACTAGGTGGCAGTATATTCCGTAAGTTAATGATTTTAAATATGAAGTAGGAATCTGTATTACATTTACTTCACTGTGCTCTCTCTTCTGCTTCAGCACTAATTCTAGCTCCAATTGCTTCATAATTTGAAAACTGATTTTTTTCCCCACTCTCCTTTTCAATTAATAAATTCAGATCATTTGTTCCCATTTTTGGACCAATTCCATTACTTTTTAAGTTTAAACTTTTTGCAGTTACCAGGTTGATGAGATTATTATGGGCTATAACTTCAATTGAGTCAGATTGCCGCATCACTTGTAATTACCTGGAAATCCAGGTAATCCCATCTCGCCTGACCTGACCCAGGCCAGGTGAATTTGTGCAGTGCAGTTAGTGCCCTGCACTCCCGGGGTGTACACGCTAGGGCAGCTCGGTCGAAGGTAGGTAAGTCAGGCCCCTATTTTACAGATGATTCCCAATGCAGGACAATTGCCCATTGGGTGTTTGAACTTCCTGGGCAATTACTATGCAATTCCTTCGTGGGAAAATTTAGAGGCAAATGGGACTCCCCCCTGGGCCAGCCAACCATATCTTTGGAGTATCCGTCAGACACAATGCCCTGGAGCTCGGAAGTTATGACTATGTTTTGGGACTGTGTTTTAAATTCAAGGCAAAATGCAGACGGTCATGTGACCTATTTGGAAGTCTGCCTGTTTTGATTGCTAGAGGGGCCCATGTTGTTCTATTGTGAAGAAGGTGCAAGATGATTACGTCTGGAGACCAGGACAGCAGCCTGAATGCTAACAGTGGATAGGCTGAGAGTTTCTAAAGTCCCATAAAAGTGCTGAGAATGTCAGGTTGGAAATATCTGTACTTTAAACTGTCCATTTAATTCCATGACAAAATAAAGTTGGGGTATAAAGAATAGTTCATCAGCATTTCTGCCTGGTAACAAAGTCCATATGATTTACGTTACCATAGTGATGGGCTATGAGATGGGGTGGTTGCCGAGGAAGCCATTGTGATATTGAGTTACAGGCTTTCATAGAATCCCTACAGTGCAGAAGGAGGCCATTCGGCCCATCATATCTGCACCAACCGCAATCCCACCCAGGCCCTATTTCCATAACCCCACATATTTACCCTGTTAATCCCCTGACACTAAGGGGCAATTAGTTGTGGCCAATCAACCTAACTCGCACATCTTTGGACTGTGGGAGGAAACTGGAGCACCCAGAGGAAACCCACGCAGACACGGGAAGAACGTGCAAACTCAACACAGACAGTGACCCGAGGCCAGAATTGAACCCAAGTCCTCACTGCTGTGAGGCAGCAGTGCTAATCACTATGTCACCGTGCTCTCCCTGGTGAACCTGATGTGATTTGAACATGCAACCATTTTCCTAAAACGTCACTGAAATCACAGACAAGTTAGTCTGCCAGCATCCGGCAGAGACAGTAAGCACGGCTACGGCCAAACATCTCTATGGTTCATCATGCTTGCGCTCGGATTGAAAAGGCCAAATTATGAAGACTTAGAACAAAGCTGTGAGATTGTCTATCCTGTGCCAGAGGGAGAATCTCCAGTAATACTCTCACCGGGATGGACAATTCTGGGTGTTAGAAGTTACTCGGCTGAGAAAGGAAAAGAACAGGAGTAGACCGTCTGAAGTTAAGAATCACTTTGAACTATTTTGGGAGAATTGAATTTCTCATTAAAGGATAGGGTAACGGATATCTGTGAAGTTGTTTATTTGGTTGTGTTAAAAATAAAAAGGTGGTGTATTCCATTCCACTCTGTGCTTTAAAGTAAAGTTTAAAGTTTTTATTGATTAGTCACAAGTAAGGCTTACATTAACACCGCAATGAAGTTACTGTGAAATTCCCCTAGTCGCCACATTCAGGCGCCTGTTCCCGTCATTGCAGCTAACTGGCACGTCTTTCAGATTGTGGGAGGAAACTGGAGTACCCGGAGGAAACCCATGTAGACATGGGGAGAACGTGCAAACTCCATACAGAAAGTGACCCAAGTCGGGAATCGAACCCTGGTCCCTGGCGCTGAGACAGCAGTGCTAACCACTGTGCCACCGTGCCGCCCCCACAGTACAAGTACAAGTTGCCTACAAAAAATAGTGTTTAGCCAGTGGCAACTTTAGTTTGTTTGTTACAGTAAATGTCTTAAAACATGAAATCTTGTCATCTGTTCAGCTATTAATTGGAAGTTCAAATTACTTTTTGTAAGTTATCAGATTCAATGGGGATTGTAACAAGCCAGGAAAAAATAATCCACATTCAACAACCTGTTCCTCATGTTGTCATATTGGTGAACTGTTAGTGAACCAATTAGTGAACTGAAATTAGGTTTGTGCTATTGATTTGCTAAGACTACTTGTCGTACTGTAATTGGTTTTTATCTAACTATTCTTTGAAGACTGAGGCAGCATTCCTATGGCCAGACTGCCTTATCCCATTTGTAACATGCCCCATATATCAAAACATCCATTAATTCAAAACGTTCAGACTCTTGCTTAAAACATGTATCTTTTGATGAGGAACTTGAGGGCTATCGTGCCCCGTGGAATTATATCCCAGCATGAGAGGAAGAATTAACTACTTATCTTAAAACCATAAAGCTTCTTTGCTTCAAAGTTTGAACTAAAGAATTAACCTGTGAATAAAATCCATTTTCTACAATTTCCAAGAAGTTATTATTGAAAAAATATCAGCTGAATGGATTTAAAATTTTAATCAGTTTTAATCAGTTCAGTCCAGCAGGCTCTGGATTTTCAACTAGCAAATTGATTTGAATTCCTGGTCTTTATTGACTTATGCACTTTTTGGACAGGTTGTAAGTTTGTTGATTGTGGCTGGGTGAGGAGTGAGGGGAGAAATGAAAGTGCATGGAACAAAGTCCTTTCTTTCACATTTTGCTGTATTTCTCTCAAGCTTTCCCAACAGGGTTATGATTGCATTTTTTAAAATCATTTTATCTGAACTTACTGCATGAAATAAAAGTGAAAAATATGTATTTGAACAGTTTTGTGTCAAGTTTTGAACATTAGACATCTGTTTATGTTCCTTTCTTCCATGATAGGGTTTGTTCAGAAACTTTGATGTGGCCTTTTTACCAGTGTTAAAGCCACATATGGAACGTCTTGTCTCGGATTCTCATGAAAGTGCTCAGCGCTGCGTAGCTGAAATCATTGCCGGATTAATCCGAGGTTGTAAACACTGGAGGTATGAAGAGGTAATACCATTGGTTTTATTCTCTACACAACCCAGTTTGAAGTGAGGTGAATATTTATGTTTTAGCAGAATTGACCGTATTTATCATTTGAGATTGGATAGTCAGAATGGTTTGTTTTGTTTCAACCAACTTCTTAATACTTTGTGGCCTGAATCTTCAGTGAAGCTCATGTTCGCACCCATTTTAAATAAATAAATGATAACCTTGGCGAGTGCTGAATGTACATTTTATGATACCAACTGAATTGCTTTTATATTCTCCTGGCTGCAATTCCAACTGTCCAAACTGGCTCCTGCTGCTTGAAAAAAAATGCAATCTCTACTGCTTTTAGGTGTTCAGTGCAAACATAATTTTCCTGAATTTTGGGTTGAATGATTTATATGGATTTGATTATATTCAATGGTTGCCTCGAGCAATTGATGTGATAAAAATCGCACTGTACTTCAGGGATGAAAATTCGGTAAAATTCTTTTTGATTATGGAATTCAACTATTTGAAATGTTTTTCTGACCTCTGCCACCTCCTGTCCATAGTCCATTGCTTCACTTCCACTTGTACATCACCAAGCACGCGTTTTGTTCTGCTCATGTGTGATTGGCTGCTTTGGACAATGATGGAGCAACAAAATTCACTGACCAAGTCGAATGTGCCATTTCCCCAGTCCCTCCTTTCTTTCTTTCTTGCTTTGTGTGAGGAGAGTTCTGTTTGTAGAGCATTGGTGGCGACTTCTGTGGCTGCAAAAGTAGAGGATGTGGCGGGCCACTTCCTTCAGACCTGGAATGTAAGGTATAGAGCCTCGCTCTATATTAAGTTAGAGAAATTGACCATGTTAGATAATGATGATTATCATGATTAATCATGATAGCTCAGAAAATCATGACCATGGCCTTAAAAAAAAAAAACTGTACAGATAAAATACTGTGATCACACTGAGACAGCATGACAATTAGCTGATGGAGTTGGACTGAGGCACCTCACAATCCAGTGAGATCCTGCTTTCACAGGATCACACCTACTTTCCTGCAGTGAATAAACAGACAGTGTTCATGATTGGCCGATTCTGCCCACCTTCCAAAACGGAGCACAAAGGACTAACATATCAGTTTAGCATGTCACCCTCTGGGATTAACCTCTGTTCAAATGGGCAGGTAAAAGTTAGGGTCCCCTTTGGCCAGATTGGGGGTGGGGGTTTGTGCTGTACTATAGTTTTTGACTGTTGAATCATTGTTCTGCACTATCCTGCTCTCGCCACTTGATGTGGAGTTGCCGGCGTTGGACTGGGGTAGGCACAGTAAGAAGTCTCACAACACCAGGTTAAAGTCCAACAGGTTTGTTTGGTAGCACGAGCTTTCGGAGCGTTGCTCCTTCATCAGGTGAGTGAAGAGTTCAGTTCACAAACAGGGCATATATAGACACAAACTCAATTACAAGATAATGGTTGGAATGTGAGTCTTAACAGGTAATCAATGTACAAGCTCGTGCTACCAAATAAACCTGTTGGACTTTAACCTGGTGTTGTAAGACTACTTACTGTATTCATCACTTGGGTATTGCTGATACATCAGCTGGGTTCATATTTTCTTCCTTTACAATGAGGAAACTGGAAAGTCAGAATCCTGACCAAATCAGGCGACTGTTACATTTAGAATCCTAAAATGATCCCAACTGCTTTCACCTCATGATACAATTCCTGGTGTGTCAGATGAGGTTCAAAGGTTTGTCAGTCCAAATATTCCTGCTTGAGGTAGTTAATAGGTGAACAAATCCAGTAATTAAATCACTAACAACTGCAGTAGTCATTAAATAGCTGTTCCCCAGTATTTAGCACGGACCATCTAGTTATCCTCATGTGGAACACGGTCAGATATGAATATCGCCCAAGATTTTGCTGATTTCTCTTTTGACATAAAGTTGTTTGTAAAATACTTTGCCTTGTGCACTATAATATGTGCAGGTAGAGTCAGATCAGGTTTTGAGATGGGCGGGGGGGTTGCTGGCGTCAGGTCGGGTTTAGGGTTGTGGAAGTGGGGAGATTTGGGTTGAGGTGGTGGGGGGCGGGGGGGGAAAGAGAACGGGTTTGGGCCTGGGGATGGGGGTAAGAGGAGTTGGGTTGGGATGGGGGGTTGAGAGTCGGGTTTGGTGAGTTGGGTTGGGACTGGCAATGGGAGGAGGACGAGGGTTGTTGGGTCAATTGAAACCGTCTGAAGCTTGCAATTTAAATCACGTTTTTGGATGGTTCCCATTACAGGGCAATTGCCCAAAGTAAATTTGAACTTTGTGTAATTGCCTTATCTGGGAACTTTTGGGGGGGGGGGGGGGGTGTTCCCAAATGCATCTTTGGGGTAGACCCCGGTTACACTGCCCCAGAGCTCTGAAGTTACAGC
This sequence comes from Mustelus asterias, assembly GCF_964213995.1. Taxonomy (NCBI): domain Eukaryota; kingdom Metazoa; phylum Chordata; class Chondrichthyes; order Carcharhiniformes; family Triakidae; genus Mustelus; species Mustelus asterias. The sequence goes on along the minus strand of NC_135815.1, from coordinate 48,819,870 downwards.
CTTTTGTCTTCGGCCACTCTCATCCCTGGTGCTTACAAATTCACTTTTGTATTTCAAGGCAAACTTGTTTCAATAAACAAGTTTCCAGTTAAATATGTGAGATAGTAAACTAACTGAATTCTCTTTCTGCTCGAAATGACCTCTTGTGTTCAACATGTGACACCTTTGTAATCAACAAATAATGTTCTTTTCAAGAGAGAATGCACTTTTTTCCTATTTAAATGTGGGCTGGTTAAGTGGTGGGGATTTGTAGCTAAGGATGGAACTGGAATTTTATTAATTTTATGCCATCCAGCCTTAATTTGCAATATTCCTGTTGCTGGAATGTAGGCTTATGGTTTTTATATTATGTTTGGCCCCTTGAACTAGGTGGAGCAGCTGTGGAAAATTCTCTGTCCCCTTCTGAGAATTGCCTTGTCCAACATCACAGTGGAGACATACAGTGACTGGGGAACATGCATTGCCACGGCTTGTGTAAGTAAAGTGGACAATGTATTTATCTGAACTGTGTAAGGCTTGCATACATTTGAATTTAGCATTTGCCTTTGGTTTAATTTGCTGTAAAATCTTCATGTAAGTCTTAAATAAATTAACTAGATAATAACATAGTTCTAAAATGCAACTACCTGGACTAAATTTCTGCATGTTCACAAGGTTAATTCTGAGTGAAAAGGTCCTGTTTAGAAACATATTGCCTTTACACTGTAATTACTGGGCCTTGATAACCATGAAATAACACTGTTTGTGCTTTATGCAAATATTTGAGGCAAATTTAAATAAAAGCTATATTTTGACAAAGTGGAAGTTTCTATATGGGTTTGCAGTTTGAAGGAATAGTTTTGAAAACAAAATGCATTATCAAAGTCTTCTGTAATTTGCAAAGAAATTATTTGACATGAATTAGTTGAGAAGAGAAAATGTTTTTTTTAGTGTCTTTCAATCCTCAGAAAACTCAAGTATTTCACAGCCAATGAATGATTTTTGAAATATAATCATTGAAGAAAATTTAAGAAAATTGGGCAGCAAATTAAGCACACGGCAAGCTTTCACAAACAATGTGAGATAAATCGTTGGTCATTCCCTTTTGGTGATGTTTGAGAGATAAATGTTGGTTAAGAAGTATCAAGGGATCTATTACATTCACCTGAACAAATAGGCCATTGTAATTTAACATCTAATCTGAAGGATTAGCATTGCCCTACTTAGATTATGAGCTATAGTCCAGGGATGGGCCTTGAATGTGTACAGCCTTCTGACTCTAAGGCAATATTGCTACCATTGAACCAATCTGAAAGTACGATTCCTGGCTACTTTTGGTCTTGTGCATGCATTCAGCAAAGTGCTGTTCAAAAGTAAAGTCAAAACTATATGTATCTGTAATGGGCTGTGATAAAGCATTGTAATCATTTTTGTGTTTTCTCTTAATTAATAAATTGAGCAAAATAATTCCACACCATGAGGTTTAAAATATGGAATTATTTTGGATTTTAACATTCCAGATATTCCATTCTAGAAAGCAATCTAATCTTGCCTTGACATTTTGATTGGAATGGGGCAGTGTTGGGAAAGTGATTATTTTTAGCCTACCAAAAATATGGTATATCAATATTATTTAAAATCAATACATTTGTACTGATGTGCTAAACACAAGGTGTTCTCTTTATAGTGTCTTATTTTTCACTTTCTATAATTCCTCCAGAATGTATATCCATCCTCCTTCAAATTACTTCCATTAAAATTTCCATTAAATTTATCATTTAAAAATAGTTCTGATGAGAATAACATTACATACAGAGTAAGTGAAATTATGTGCAAATCCGTACATTGAATTACAATGCAGACACAATCCGTTCATCCCAGTGCAAGTAAAATGGACAAATTATTTATCTGATGCCGTGTTTATGCACCATATGACCCTCCTTCACCCTGTTACTTAAAGACCACAGTAAGAAGTCTCACAACACCAGGTTAAAGTCCAACAGGTTTATTTGGTAGCAAATAACATAAGCTTTCGGAGCGCTGCTCCTTCGTCAGATGGAGTGGAAATGTGCTCTCAAACAGTGCACAGAGTCACAGAAATCAAGTTACAGAATACTAATTAGAATGCGAACTTGGCCAAGTTCCGCACACATGAGGACAGCCTAAACCGGAATGTTGGATTTATGTCACATTATCAGTAACCCCCACAGCTTGCCCCTGGACTTGCAGAATCTCACTAGCTGCTCTGTCTGGAGACGATACACATCTCTTTAACTTGTGTTTAATGCTCCCTCCTCCACATTGTCTGTACCTTTTAAGACCTGGCTGGCTGTAGGGATTCACATTCTAATTAGTATTCTGTAACTTGATTTCTGTGATTCTGTGCACTGTTTGAGAGCACATTTCCACTCCATCTGACGAAGGAGCAGCGCTCCGAAAGCTTATGGTATTTGCTACCAAATAAACCTGTTGGACTTTAACCTGGTGTTGTGAGACTTCTTACTGTGTTCACCCCAGTCCAACACCGGCATCTCCACTTAAAGACCATCCATTCCTTTCTCATTCAAATTAGAATAACACATATGTAAGATTAACAACTGTATTACTTTCTCATGCATTATTTCAGGTATACTGTAAATAGATCAAAAGAAAGAGAACAGGAGAATTGAATCATAAAAATACATTTTTTTATTCTCACAGGAGAGTAGAGACCCTCGGAAACTCCATTGGCTTTTTGAGTTGCTGATGGAGGCCCCGTTGAGTGGAGAAGGAGGATCATTCGCAGATGCATGGTAGGTGATTTATAAATCCATTTTTGAGGGGAGAAGAGAATTTGAGTTTTTAAAAATGGGCTTAAATTCTTATTGTGAGCGGCAGGTTGGCACAGTAGTTAACACTGCTGCTTCACAGCATCAGGGACCCAGGTTTGAGTGACTGTCTGTGTAGAATTCGCACATTCTCCCCATGTTTGCGTGGGTTTCCTCCAGGTGCTCCACAGTCTAAAGATGTGCAGGTTAGGTGGATTGGCCATCCAATTAGTAGGGTAAATTCTTGGGGTTAAGGGAATAGGGCAGGGAGGGGGCCTGTGTAAGATGCTCTGTCAGAGAGTTGGTGCAGACTCAATGGGCCTCCTTCCACATTGTAGGGATTCTATGTTATTGGGAACGAGCAGAATAATGGGACATATTGAGTAGCTATTTCAAAGTGCGAAAGTAGACATGATGGGCTAAATGGACTCCATTAATACTGTATGAATCTATGATGCATGTCAAATGCAATCAAGGAATGAGGATGATAATGCTGTAATGGTGATCATAAAGAAAATGTTATGGGTTCACTTTCATCGATCTTCAAGAAATGAAAACAATAATTTACCAATTCACATTCTTTGTTTTGTTGTTAGCCGATTATACGTTTTACAGGGTGGTTTGGCACAGCAAGAATGGCGAGTACCTGAACTGATGCATAGACTCCTTCAATACCTTGAGCCCAAACTCTCACAGGTCTATAAAAATGTGCGAGAAAGAATAGGAAGGTGAGTGCTTATCAAAATTTTACTTGGTAGGATTTGAAAACATTTTAATATCCTATTGCTAATAGTGTATTTATACACAGTTGTGGATATGATTTATTTTTTCCTAAATCTACGTTTGAGTATTAAATTGTACAGGTTTAAGAGCTATCGTGAATCCTACAGCCATCTTTACTATTTAAGTTTATTTATTCGTGTCACAAGTAGGCTTACATCGACACTGCAATGAAGTTACTGTGAAAATCCCCTAGTCGCCACACTCTGGCACCTGTTCAGGTGCGCTGATGGAGAATTCAGCATGGCCAAAACACCTAACCAGCACATTTTTCAGACTGTAGGAGGAAACCGGAGCACCCAGAGGAAACTCATGCAGACACTGGGAAAACATGAAAACTCTGCACAACAATCACCCAAGCCAGGAGTTGAACCCGGGTCCCTGGCGCTGAGGCAGCAGTGCTAACCATTGTGCCACCACATGACCAGAATGTCTTTAGTTCAGAATTTACAATGATCATTTTGAAATGAAGCTCTTGTAATTGTTGATAGCACTGTGATGCTAGCATAATGCTGCTAGTGTAATAATTTTAATAAGCATTTATTTACGGATGTCCATGGTATTACTCATCGTCACTGGAAGGTTAATAGTTTAACAACTTGATTTGAGATTTAACAAATCACTGATGTCAGTAAAAGTGACCGTGCAAATGTTGAAAATTCTACTGATTTACTAATGCCCCTTAGAAAAGGAAACCTGTCATTCTTGGCCAATTGTCTCTCAACTGCTTTCTAAAGTGGCCAAGCAATGCATTCACTCAGTAACTTCAAAATGCAGGTAGGCCCACCATTTCTCAGAGCAACTATCAATAGGCAATAAATGCCAGTGTTTCTCATATGCCAAGAATTAATTTTGCAAACAACACCCTTTCTCTTATTCTCCTCCTTTCCCTCTCCTCTTTTCTTCACTTTATTTTGCACTTTCCTTTTTCCCTCCCTTTTTGCTCTCTCCTTTTGTTTTTCTCTCCTTACCACCACTTATGCCACATTCTAACATAAATCATTGGATCATAATCAACTGTGGGGCTGTACCCCCCCACCCTCCATTGAATAGCCTAGAGGCACTGACCTAATTTGTAAAACTCCAACTGCGATTCTGGATGATACCACCTAATCAATTTCAGACCAATGATTTAGCATCAAATCTTTTGATCCCTATGACTATTAAATGTCTCAGTTTATCAAATTAGATAAATTTGTTGAGGAATATTTGGTTGCTAATGAGGATGTATTTAATTAGAAAATCTATCAGTTAGAATACTGCTACCATATAATCTCAATAATGTGTAAACACATATATTTGTGTTGTTTTGCCTTTGTGACCATTATGCTTTGCAGGTATAGGTAACACTAGGAAAATTGGGGTGGCAGGAGTGGTGAAAAATGTAATGAATAGTATTGTTAGTTAAGATTGAAGAACAGTAAAAATAGAAGAATGGACTAGCAAGCAGAGTCAGTGTTATTCCTATGGGCAAGTAGACTTGAAATGTGATGAGGGGAAGGCTGGTGTCCTGCTTTGAGGGAGGACATCTAGCCAGAATCATTGGACTGGAAAGACTAGTGTAAAAGATGTCCATTGCTACATTTGCACTGATAAATTTAGCTATCAGAAAACATAGGGGCTTTGAGCAAAGCCAGGGTCTTGTGTACATGCTCTCCACACACATCCATTCCCTCCAACTCCAACGCTCAGTAGCAGGAGTGTGTACTATCTATAAGATGCACTGCAGCAATTCACCAAAGATCCTTAGACAGCACCTTCCAAACCCATGATCACTTCCATCAAAAAAGGCAAGGGCAGCAGATACATGGGAACACCACCACCTGCAAATTCCCTCCAAGCCACTCACCATCCTGACTTGGAAATATATTGCTGTTCCTTCGCAGTCGCTGGGTCAACATCCTGGAATTCCCTCCCTAATGGCATTGTGGGTCAACCCACAGCACGTGGACTGCAGCGATTTAAGAAGGCAGCTCATCACCCCCTTCTGGAGGGCAACTAGGGAAGGGCAATAAATGCTAGCCAGCCAGCGATGCCCATGTCCCACAAATGAATTTTTTTTTTAGAAGTGCAATAAGGCAATGGCTGCAAATTAATGATTGGCCTTGTGAAATTTAGTGGTTTTCACATTATAGAAAGGGTTATATAAAGCAGGTCCAAATAGAAGATGTAGAAGACTTTGAGTCACAAAGGGCAAGTCAATGGATTGGGCCAGGGAGTGCAGGAATTTGGTACCACAACTTTTACCGAAGACATAAATAGGGCAATGTAACTCTGTATATTGTAAACCACTGATCAAATATTGCAACATGTCAAGTCTTGCATGTGCTGAATAAATTTCAATCACTGCTACCAATATGGATCAATGTTGAAACATATGTTTTCTTTTTGATAAAACAACCAAACAAATTTGTGTTCCCAACTGCTCTACATTAGTAATTCCAAAATCCTTTAATTTGTTAAATACCACTGAAGTTCAAGAGTTTTGTTATGATGCCTATAATTTGTAGCAATTTTGTTACACATTCTTTTATTAATTTTACTTCTCAAATATTCTCTCCATAGCGTTCTAACGTATTTATTCATGATAGACATCACCCTACCAAATTCAAATCCAACTCTGTCACCACATGTCTCTGAATTCACCAGTCGTATCTTAGGGCAACTTAAGCCACTTATGGAAATTGATGAAGAGATACAAAATCACATTGTTGAGGAAAATGGTGTTGGGGAACAAGATGAAAGAACCCAGGCTATTAAACTTCTGAAAACAGGTAGGCAGGAGGCAATCTTCTATCGATAATTTATTGTCTGAAGTATAATTGGAATTGTCAGCTGCTAAGATAGAGAATTGGTTAACCTTGCCTGTCCCTTTTCAGGCACCCTAACTTGGATAATGAAATGTTTGGGGCAGTAAGCTGTATACAATATGCAAACAGTGTATTATTCTTCTAGGGTGAAGCTGTGCCTGTTGAAGTCTGCGAGGGCTAATCCTTATATAGACAATGAATGAGTTCTTTCAATGCTCTACAAGCAGACTATCGACATTGTGACTCATTTTCTGTTAACGGATAATTTTTCTGTACGTTGCAGTTGTGACACTGTTTATTAATACCTTTTAAATTGTCATTGCATTAAACATTATATAATGTCTGAAGATTGAAGGACAGGAAGATGTCAAACATAATGGGACTTAAATTCAATAGTGTTATGCCTGATCTACAGTTGACTTTAACGAGTGATATCCCGTGTCCATTGTATCTGCACTTGGGAGTGCTAATGGCCACGAGCAACAAATGCTGATTGTGTATTAAAATATTAAGGTGACAGTTCTGTGCTTCCTTTAGGAACATTTGATAAACTTATCTGGTTCTTAAACTCCGCTAATGAATCCTGTTGAGAGAGACAGTAAGCAGGCTTCAGAAACATCGATATCAGCTCCTATCCTAGATCTCTACTGCTGGTCCATGTAACTTTAAAATCTTCCTCTCTCTCTTGCCTGCACATTTTGGCTGCTGCTCTGCGCAAATGCTCCCTCTAAATTTTCTTTCTTGAGCGTGGCCTGTTTATTTCAATGTGCACTGATGATCTTTCTGTGCAGTTGCACACAAGTGGTAACTTAAAGGTGACAGTTTGTAAACAGCATCACAGTATTATCATGTTTGCTGTATGCTGCACGTGCGCTCGGCTTCAAGGGATCTTCACACTTCACCCAAACCTTTGCTTCTAGCTACAATACAAACAGAAAGTGATGGAAGTACTCGGCAGATTTTGCAGCATCTGTGGAGAGAAAAACAGAGTTAACTCTTTTTATTTCAGTTCTCCACCATCCGCAGCATTTTGCTTTTACCCACGCTCTTTCTCGGCATCATGTTCGCTTCCTCCTCCTCAACCAGCCATGTCCACTTTACCTTTCTTGATGCTTCTTCACTATTAATAGTATTTCTCGGTTTACATTCTCTGTCCTTAGCTTCAGTCCCTCCTCTATTTAAAATTGTATTAAATGAGTTAACGTTTCTTAAATTAAGCAAATAGAAGCCATCATTATTTGCCTCCATTAGAACTCTGCTACCTTGCTGCCATTAATTAGATGATTGCTGATCTTTTACAACAGTGACGTTTTCCCGCAATAACCCCAAATCCCTTGATATCTAACATATCAATCCATCACGCAAACCAGCCTCCCATCCATTGACTCTGAGTACACTTCTCGCTGCCTCGGCAGAACAGCCAGCATAATTAAGGACCCCACGCACCCCGGACATTTTCTCTTCTATCTTCTTCCATCGGGAAAAAGATACAAAAGTCTGAGGTCACGTACCAACTGACTCAATAGAACATAGAACAGTACAGCACAGAACAGGCCCTTCGGCCCACGATGTTGTGCCGAGCTTTATCTGAAACCAAGATCAAGCTATCCCACTCCCTATCATCCTGGTGTGCTCTGTGTGCCTGTCCAACGACCGCTTAAATGTTCCTAAAGTGTCTGACTCCACTATCACTGCAGGCAGTCCATTCCACACCCCAACCACTCTCTGCGTAAAGAACCTACCTTTGATATCCTTCCTATATCTCCCACCACGAACCCTATAGTTACGCCCCCTTGTAATAGCTCCATCCACCCGAGGAAATAGTCTTTGAACGTTCACTCTATCTATCCCTTTCATCATTTTATAAACCTCTATTAAGTATCCCCTCAGCCTCCTCCGCTCCAGAGAGAACAGCCCTAGCTCCCTCAACCTTTCCTCATAAGACCTACCCTCCAAACCAGGCAGCATCCTGGTAAATCTCCTCTGCACTCTTTCCAGCGCTTCCACATCCTCCTTATAGTGAGGTGACCAGAACTGCACACAATATTCCAAATGTGGTCTCACCAAGGTCCTGTACAGTTGCAGCATAACCCCACTGCTCTTAAACTCCAACCCCCTGTTAATAAAAGCTAACACACTATAGGCCTTCTTCACAGCTCTATCCACTTGATAGAGCAGCTTCTTCCCTGCTGCCGCCAGACTTTTGAATGGACTTACCTTGCATTCAGTTGATCTTTCCCTACACCCTAGCTATGAATGTAACACTACATTCTGCATCTCTTGTTTCCTTCTCTGTGAATGGTATGCTTTGTCTGTATAGCGCCCAAGAAACAATACTTTTCACTCTGTTAATACATGTGACAATAATAAATCAAATCAAATATAGGAATCTAACCATCTCTGTCTTGAACATATTAAATGGCTGAGCTTCCACAGTCCTCTGAGGTAGAGAATTCCAAGGGTATTTAATGCAGTAAAATAAACTTTGTAGCACTATTACTATACAAAATTGGACATTAAATATTCTCCATTGCCTCCCTATCTCTCTAATCTCCTCCAGTCCTACAACCTTTTGAGACAACTGTACCCTTCAACTGAAGTATCTTCAGCATCTTGATTTTAATTGCTCCAACGTAGATAGTCACGCCTTCAGCTTCCTGGGCCCTAAACTCTGGAATTTCTTCCCTAAACCCCTCTGCCTGTCTTTGTTGAGCATGCGCAATATTCTCCTCAGCAAAAATGCACCAATAATTTCTACAAGAACTACAAATTCACTCTAGGTGGTGGGGAATGGAAGGAAGGCTTCCAGGACAGAAAGATAAACAAATAAATGTATCTTAGACAAATAATCAAAATCCAGTGAGGGAGGTGGAGCAAAAAAAATCATCATAATTTTGCAGTGAAAGAATCTGGGTGGGAATGAGCCAGGTAGTTATTTGGTTTTTTTTTTAAAGTAATAAGTAAACAACATCACAAATATTCTGTGAGGCTAGTTATCTTTCAATATCAATAAAGTGTGTAATAGTTTTTACTTCAAAGATCAATGATAGTGCTTCAATAAAATTGACCAATTATAATGGTGTGAAAACTACATTTGCGCTTAAAATTCCAAAAACTTCATGTTGGGTACATGGGACACCTAGCATTTAAAATTGATTTATTTTGAACAAAAACTTTTCACTAGTTTTTGCTTTTATAGTTTGATCGCTATGCTGACAAATAATGTTGCTTAATCTTAATGAAATGCTATTGCTTGAAAACATAAATCATCTCAATAGTTCTTGTAGTGAGGCATTTTGTTAGTCTATTACATATTTTATTTCATAGGTTGTAATGCACACCAACCTGGTGTTGTGAGACTTCTTACTGTTTAGCAGGACAGGCTTGTTCTTAATTCTGATGAATGCAAAAAACTTTGTTTTGTTGAAGTAGAGTACGTTTTTATTATTTTGTTATGTAAAATTAAGATGTCAATGAAAATAGTGAAGATATTGACATTCTAACTAACTACATGCTTTGTTTTGCTGCACAGTGCTGAAGTGGTTAATGGCAAGTGCAGGAAGGTCATTCTCTACAGCAGTTGCCGAGCAGCTCCATCTTATGCCACTTTTATTCAAGGTGTGTTGTAGTTTTAGTGTTTGTATTAAGTTCTAATTTACCGTACACATTTAAGAATATGTTTTAACCACCTTAATGCCATACAGGACAAATCACATTTAATTTGACATTTATTTGGTTTCATGTTTCTGCTGTGAAAGAACAGATGACCCCTCTCTGGCAATGCCCTTTCTCCCCATTTGCAAGCACAAGGTACTGCCCAGTCAAGAAATTTCATCAGTTTTTTTCCCATTTGGCCTGTGACCTCCATCCAGCCCTTTCCCAATGTATACAGTTCAAATCTAGACTGAATGCAATGAAATATCAAACTCATCTTCTCAGCCTGCATTCTAGTGCTCCAAATCTTGTCAGAACCACTTTATTTGGCGTGAACTACTTCTGTTTGATTAAACAAATCTGGATATATGCTTGAACTATTGCTGTCATTTCTCTCTGCTTCAGGTTCATGCCTGATATTTTACTGCCTCGTTGCTTCAACCAATTCACAATGGAACACTGAAAGTAAACATCATCACTTGTAAGGCTAATTTCCCATCAAGTTTTAGCATTTAAGTTTTCAATGAAGTGGTGTTTTCTAAAAAAAAATAAAAAAATTGCCCATGTTCATTCAGAGGAAATTTAGTTCTCTGGTAAGCATTAGCTTTCCATTAAGTATCAGTTTGATTTATGATATTTTTCATGCTAAGTTAATCTGTCCAGTTGACATTCTAAGTTATGTTTACTTGAATATTTAAATTGAGACTGTAAATTATATTTCCTTTTTTCTTAAATTTAGATTGCTCCTGTGGAAAATGATGAGAGCTATGATGAACTCAAACGGGATGCAAAGATGTGTTTATCACTCATGTCTCAGGGATTGCTGTATCCCCAGCAAGTGTTTATGGTGCTAGATGTTATAAAACAGGTAAATTGCGTATTTTCAGCTGTTCTTAACACGAGAGATTTTAGTAACAGACAACGACCATAAAGAAGCCTTGCTATTTAGGGCAAAACTTCCGTTCTCTCAAGAAACAAAATCCAACAAATTAAGGTAAATGCCAATGTGCAAAGGGCATTCTTCAGATGAAACTGGCTTCTGATAACTAGTGGATCAAGTTAATTATTTCATGGGATGTGAATGTCACTGGCAAGGCCAACATTCCTTGCCTAGCTACACTTGAAGTTGATGCTGAGCCACCTTCTCGAAGTGCCGCTGTCTGTGTGGTGAACAACCAGACTCACGACTATCAGCTGTGAAAGTCCAATAAAGCTGAAGGAATAACAACACATTTTCCGACAGGTTGGTGTGTGACTTGGAGCAGCACCGTCTATCCTTGTCTTAGGCAGTAGAGTCTTGGGGGCTTATAAATGAGTATGTTGGTCAAAAGTATGGTGCTATTTTCCAACCCTGTAAATCAATCAGTTTTCAATACTGTATGGATAAGGGGAGAATTTAGCATGGCCAATCCACCTAACCAGCTTCCTATCCAGTGGTGCCAAGCTTCTTGAATGTTGTTGGAGCTACATTCAGCCAGACTAGTGCAGAGTATTCCATCACAATCCTGACTTGTTCCTTGTAGATGGTGGACAGTCTTTGGGAGTCTGGAGGTGAGTTACTTACCATAGAATTCCCAGCCTCTTGAGCTGTTCTTGCAGGCCACTGTATTTATATGGCTGGTCCAGTTCAGTTTCTGGTCAATGGTAGCCCTCTGGATGTCAATAGAGGGGGATTCAGTGATGGTAATACCATTGAATTTCAAGGAGAAATGGTTAGATTCTCTCTTTTTGGAAATGGTCATTTCCTGGCACTTGTGTTTTTGATTTGATTCATTATTCTCACATATATTAGTATACAGTGAAAAGTATTGTTTCTTGCGCGCTAAACAGACAAAACACATCATACATAGGGAAGGAAAGGAAAGAGTGCGGAATGTAGTGTTACAGTCATAGCTCAGTTGTAGAGAAAGATCAACTTAATGCGAGGTAGGTCCATTCAAAAGTCTGAGGACAGCAAGGAAGAAGTTGGTACATGTCCTCAGACTTTTGTATCTTTTTCCAGATGAAAGAAGGTGGAAGAGAGTAGATCCGGGGTGCGCGGAGTTCTTGATTATGCTGGCTGCTTTTCGGAGGCAGCAGGAAGTGTAGACAGTGTCAATGGATGGGAGGCTGGTTTAAGTGATGGACTGGGCTTCATTCACGACTCTTTGTAGTTTATTGCTGTCTTGGACAGAGCCATACCAAGCTGTGATACAACCAGAAAGAATGCTTTCTATGGTGCATCTGTAAAAGTTGATGAGAATTGTCACGGACATGCCAAATTTCCTTAGTCTCCTGAGAAAGAAGAGGCGTTGGTGGGCTTTCTTAACTGTAGCATCCGCATGGAGGGACCAGGACAGGTGGTTGGTGATCTGGACACCTAAAACCTTGAACCTCTCAACCATTTCTACTTCGTCCCCATTGATGTAGACAGGGGCATGCCCTCCATTACGCTTCCTGTAGTTGATGACTAGCTCCTTCATTTTGTTGACATTGAGGGAGGGATTATTGTCGTTGCACCAGTTTACCAGATTCTCTATCTCTTTTCTATACTGTGCCTTGTCATTGTTTGCGATCTGACCCACAACGGAATGGTGGTGTCATCAGCAAACTTGAAAATCGAATTGGAGGGGAATTTGGCCATGCAGTCAGAGGTGTATAAGGAGTATCGTAAGGGGCTGAGGACACAGCCTTGCGGAACACTGATGTTGAGGATGATTGTGGAGGAGGTATTGTTGCCCATCAGTACTGACTGCGGTCTGTGGGTTAGGATGTCTAGGATCCAGTTGCAGAGGGAGGAGCTGAGCCCCAGACCATGAAGTTTAGAGATGAGTTTTGTAGGACTAATGGTGTTAAAGGCTGAGCTGTAGTCTACGAATAGGAATCTGACATAGGTGTCATTGTTATCTAGGTGGTCCAGGGTGTAGTACAAATGTTACTTGCCACTATCAGGCCAAGTCTGAATATTGTCCAGTTCTTGTTGCATATCAACATGACACCTTCAGTATCTGAGGATTTGCGAATGGTGCTAAACATTGTGCCATTATCAGAGAACATCCACACTTCTGACCTTATAATTGAAGGACAATCATTGATGAAGCAACTGAAAATAGTTGGGCCTAGGACACTATACTGAGGAATTCCTGCAGTGATGGCCCAGAACTGAGACGATTGAACTCCAATAATCACAACCATCTTCCTTTGTGCTTGGTAAGATTCCAATCTTTGGAGAGTTTTTGACATAATTCCCATTGACAATTAAATTCCCACCTTTATTGCCATGTTTTCTCTAATACTATGGCTCATACTTTCATTAACAGCCCTCTAATTTGGTTCTTTACCTGATCCCTTTTGAAAACCCATATTCAAAACACACACTGTACTTCCTTTATACTGTCTTTTCTCAAATAACTATTTGTTAGATACAGTTTGACTTTTACAAAGCAGAAAGCAAAATATCTAGTTGTGCGAAATCTGGGTAGAGTTTCTGCTTTAGGTGCTATCAGTGCATATTGTATCCTAGTGTTTTTCTCACTCCTTCCCACTACAAGTTTCTACTCAAGCATATTAGTATATCACCAAGCACAATATTGGTCATAGTACCAGTGCAATTGGCAAGAATTTCAATCGGTAATTTTAAAAAGGATTGAAGACAGAAGACATTGATTTCAGATGATTGTCAAAAGACGCAACGACGACATGAGAATCTTTTTTACGCAGCGAGTGATTAGCATCTGAATGCACAGCCTGAGAATGTGAAGGAGGCAGATTCAATTGTGACTTTTAAAAGAGAATTTGTTAATTGTATGAAAAGAAATAATTTTCCGGGGTACAGGGTAAAGACAGGAAAATGGGACCAAGTGAGTTGCTCTTGCAGAGAGCTGGCACAGACATGATAGGCTGAATGGCCTTCTGTGCTGTAGCCGTCCTATGATTCTCAAGTACTACACATGCTACACCAATTCCTGTAAGCATAAACAACTTAAAGAACTCTGTTTAAAATTTGGAAACCACCAAATATTTCTGCAGTTGCAGCAAGAGCCATTAGCTGTCTGTAAAATCCGATCTCTTGGAGTTGATCCAACACTTGATCTTAGCCAAAAGACCAAAGAAATCAATTAGCAATTAACCTGCAAGTAATTGATTATCTCTTTAGTGCTGGTCGCAGAGTGCCCTTATTGTTGCTGAACAAGTATTCAGCTGTACAAAATTAAGACCAGGCATTTGCTGGAGGGTTGAGCTCCAAATTGACAGCACTGGTGTTAGATAAACATTACATACTGATTGATGTCAGGATCTGTCAACCCTGCATACCTCTAGCAGACAGTTACTGTGCGTGTTGATACCCTCAACAAAATGATGTCTGGCGTAGCCAGCACCAGAAACACATGCACGTGCTGCAACACCATTTTGGGAGAAATACAGTACTTGTAGCACTGTGAAAATGAACGCTACACATTTGACTTTTGTTGTTCTAGATAGCAAATATCTCGTGATTGCAAATTTTTCAATGGTTGTTCATGTCTTATCAAACAGTTTTTAATCTTTTATCTAGCCTTGTTATTGTTTTTAATATTGTTGAAGTTACCCTTTTCCAGTCAAACCCCTTTATCTTTTGTGTTCACTCTCAATGTTTATATTGAATTTACTTACCCTGTGGTGTCCTTGCTTTATTTTCCTTTCAATTAGATCCAGTACTGTCTTCCCCATTGAACTAAAAACTTAATAATCTGTAAAACAATTGTGGACATATTGTAGAAGCTCTTCCTCCTCCTTTATTTACATTCTTGCTATCTCAATTTATCTTTGGGATAATTAAAGTAGCCCATTCTCATAATTCTTATATTTTTCTGTAATTTGATTCATTCTTCCTTGGTCTTGCACCATTTGATTGTATCTAATGTATTTACAGTAGTAACGGTTATCGCCTTATTTCTTAACACTACCTTTATAAAAGAAAAACTTGGTTCTTAAATTAAGTTTTTTGAGGATGTAACTAGCAGGACAGATAAGTGGAAACAGTGCATGAAGTATATTTGAATTTCCAAAACATCTTTGATAAGGTGCCACATTTAAAGTTACTCTGCAAGGTAAAGGGATAATATATTGATATGGATAGAGGATGAGTTAACAAACAAAGCAGAGAGTTAGGATAAATGACATTTTCAAGTTGAAGGGTTGCAACTAGTAGGGTGCCAAAAGAATCTGTGCTGGTATTTCAACAATTCATAATATAATGACATGGATGAAGTATTATATTTAAGAGAGTATTATATCCAAGTTTGCTGAGGATACAAGGTCAGATGGGGGGACAGTAAACTTTGGGGAGGACACAAAGAGACTGCAGAGGGAATTGGAATGGTTAATGAGTGAGCAGTAAGGTGGCAAGTGGAATATAATGTGGGGAAATAGAAAAGGGAATTTTTTTAAACATTAAGAAACGTTTAAATGTTGATGTTCAAAGAGATTTGTGTCCTTGTACAAGAAAGACAGAAAGCTAACTACAGGGACAGCATGCAATTAGGAAAACAAATGATATGTTGGGCTTTAGTGCAAGATGGGTGGTGCACAAGAATAAGAAAGTCTTGCTGCAATTGGTGAGATCACTGCTGAAATACGTTGTACAATTTTTGTTTTATTATCTAAGGCAATTGTCTTGGAAGCAGCACAGTGATGGATCCTTCCATTTGATTCCTGACATGAGAGTTTTCCTATGATGAGAGATTGAGTAGAATGAACCTATACTTTATTGAATTTAGAAGAATGAGAGGTCATCTTGTAGAAGCATATAAGATCCTACGTGGACTGGACAGGGTAGATGCTCCGTAAGAAGTCTCACAACACCAGGTTAAAGTCCAACAGGTTTATTTGGTAGCACAAGCTTTCGGAGCGCTGCTCCTTCATCAAGTGAGTCGGAGTTCTGTTCACAAACAGGACATATAAAGACACAAACTCAATTTACAAAATAATGGTTGGAATGCGGGTCTTTACAGGTAATCAAGTCTTAAAGGTACAGACAATGTGAGTGGAGAGATGGTTAAGCATAGGTTAAAGAGATATGTATTGTCTCCAGCCAGGACAGTTAGTGAGATTTTGCAAGCCCAAGGCAAGTCGTGGGGGTTACAGATAGTGTGACATGAACCCAAGATCCCGGTTGAGGCCGTCCTCGTGGGCGGAACTTGGCTATCAGTTTCTGTTCAGCGATTCTGCGTTGTCGTGTGTCATGAAGGCTGCCTTGGAGAACGCTTACCCGAAGATCAGAGGCTGAATGCACGTGATTGCTGAAGTGCTCCCCCACAGGAAGAAAACAGTCTTGCCTGGTGATTGTCGAGCGGTGTTCATTCATCCATTGTCATAGCGTCTGCATGGTTTCCCCAATGTACCATGCCTCGGGACATCCTTTCCTGCAGCATATCAGGTAGACAACATTGGCCGAGTTGCAAGAGTATGTACCGTGTATCTAGTAGATGGTGTTCTCACGTGAGATGATGGCATCCGTGTCGATGATCCTCCATGTCTTGCAGAGGTTGCTGTGGCAGGGCTGTGTGGTGTGGTGGTCACTGTTCTCCTGAAGACTGGGTAATTTGCTGCGGACAATGGTCTGTTTGAGGTTGTGCGGTTGTTTGAAGGCAAGAAGTGGGGGTGTGGGGATGGTCTTGGCGAGATGTTCGTCTTCATCGATGACATGTTGAAGACTCCGGAGAAGATGTCGTAGCTTCTCTCCTCCGGGGAAGTACTGGACGACAATGGGTACTCTGTCCGTCGTGTCCCGTGTTTGTCTTCTGAGGAGGTCAGTGCGGTTTTTTGCTGTGGCATGTTGGAACTGTCGATCGATGAGTCAAGCGCCATATCCTGTTCTTGTGAGGGCATCTTTCAGCGTCTGGAGGTGCCTGTTGCGATCCTCCTCATCTGAGCAGATCCTGTGTATACGGAGGGCTTGTACCTCGGGGATGGCTTCTTTAACGTGTTTAGGGTGGAAGCTGGAGAAGTGGAGCATCGTGAGGTTATCCGTGGGTTTGCGGTACAGTGAAGTGCTGAGGTGACTGTACTTGATGAAGATGCGTGTATCCAAGAATGCAACCCATTCCGGAGAGTAGTCCATGGTGAGTCTGATGGTGGGATGGAACTTGTTGATGTCATTATATAGTTGTTTCCGTGGTTGTTCATCATGAGTCCAAAGGAAGAAAATGTCATCGATGTATCTAACATATAGCATCGGTTGAAGGTCCTGTGTGGTGAAGAGGTCTTGTTCGAACCTGTGCATGAAGATGTTGGCATATTGAGGTGCGAATTTGGTCCCCATGGCTGTTCTGTGTGTCTGGATGAAGAACTGGTTGTTGAAGGTGAAGACATTGTGGTCCAGGATGAAACGGATGAGTTATAAAATTGTACCTGGAGATTGGCAGTTGTCGGCGTTGAGTACTGAGGCAGTTGCAGCAATGTCATCGTCGTGGGTGATGCTGGTGTAGAGTGCTGAGACATCCATTGTGACGAGGAGTGCTCCTGGTTCAACTGCTCCATGTGTGCTGAGTTTCTGTAGGAAGTCCGTAGTGTCAGACAGAAGCTGGGCATTCTTTGTACAATGGGTTTCAGGATGCCCTCAACGTAGCCGGAGAGGTTCTCGCAGAGGGTCCCATTGCCTGATACGATGGGACGGCCGAGTGTGTTGGCCTTGTGTATCTTCGGGAGGCCGTAGAGATCTCCAACGTGGAGAATACGTGGGACGAGAGCGCGGAGAGTGCTCTGAAGGTCCGGATCATCCTGGACCACAATGTCTTCACCTTCATCAAGCAATTCTTCATCCAGACACATGGAACAGCCATGGGGACCAAATTTGCACCTCAATATGCCAACATCTTCATGCACAGGTTCGAACAAGAACTCTTCATCACACAGGACCTTCAACCGATGCTATACGTTAGATACATCGATGACATTTCCTTCCTTTGGACTCATGGTGAGCAATCACTGAAACAACAATATGATGACATCAACAAGTTCCATCCCACCATCAGACTCACCATAGACTACTCTCCGGAATCAGTTGCATTCTTGGACACACGCATCTCCATCAAGGACAGTCACCTCAGCACTTCACGGTACCGCAAGCCCACAGATAACCTCACAATGCTCCACTTCTCCAGCTTCGACCTTAAACACATTAAAGAAGCCATCCCCTACAGACAAGCCCTCCGTATACACAGGATCTGCTCAGATGAGCAGGATTGCAACAGACACCTCCAGATGCTGAAAGATGCCCTCATAAGAACAGGATATGGCGCTCGACTTATTGATTGACAGTTCCAACGCGCCACAGCGAAAAGCCACACCGAAAAACCACACCGACTACCTCGGAAGACAAACACGGGACACGGCGGACAGACTATCCTTCGTCATCCAGTACTTCCCCGGAGCAGAGAAGCTACGACATCTTCTCCGGAGTCTTCAACATGTCATTGATGTAGACTGACATCTCGCCAAGGCCATCCCCACACCCCATTTCTTGCCTTCAAACAACCGCACCCTCAAATAGACCATTGTCCGCAGCAAACTACCCAGCCTTCAGGAGAACAGTGACCATGACACCAAACAGCCCAGCCACAGCAACCTCTGCAAGATGTGCCGGATCATCGACACGGATGCCATCATCTCATGTGAGAACACCATCCAGCAGGTACACGGTACATACTCTTGCAACTCGTCCAACGTTGTCTACCTGATGCGCTGCAGGAAAGGATGTCCTGAGGCATGGTACATTGGGGAAACCATGCAGACACTATGACAACGGATGAATGAACACCGCTCGACAATCACCAAGCAGGAGTGTTCCCTTCCTGTTGGGGAACACTTCAGCAATCACGGGCATTCAGCCTCTGATCTTTGGGTAAGCGTTCTCCAAGGCGGTCTTCATGACACGACAACGCAGAATCGCTGAGCAGAAACTGATAGCCAAGTTCCGCACACATGAGGACGGCCTCAACCGGGATCTTGGGTTCATGTCACACTATCTGTAACTCCCACAACTTGCCTGGGCTTGCAAAATCTCACTAACTGTCCTGGCTGGAGACAATACACATCTCTTTAACCTGTGCTTAATGCTCTCTCCACTCACATTGTTTGTACCTTTAAGACTTGATTACCTGTAAAGACTCTCATTCCAACCATTATTTTGTAAATTGAGTTTGTGTCTTTATATGCCCTGTTTGTGAACAGAACTCCGACTCACTTGATGAAGGAGCAGCGCGCTGAAAGCTTGTGGCTTGTGCTACCAAATAAACCTGTTGGACTTTAACCTGGTGCTGTGAGACTTCTTACTATGCTTACCCCAGTCCAATGCCGACATCTCCACATCAAGGGTAGATGCTAACAGGCTATTTCCTTGGCTAATGTCAAGACCTCAATGAAACAGTCTCAGAATAAGGTGTTGATTTTTAAAGATTGAGATGAGGAGAAATTTCTTCACTAGAGAACTGAGAATCCTTGTAGTTTGCTATCCCAGAAAGCTGTGGATGCCCAGTTGTTGAGTTTGTTCAAGGTTGAGATAGATGTTTGTTCTCGAGAGGAATCAAGGAAAATGGGGGTCAGTCAGGAAGGCAAAGTTGAAGTCAAAGATCAGTCATGATATTGAATGACTCAGCAGGCTTAAGGTGTCGCGTGGCCTACTCCTGCTCCTATTTCTTTTGTTCTTATAAATAGATTCTGTTTTTGCATCATTCCCTCATTGTACCTTGGAGTATTATTATAATGAAATATTTGATTATCACTGTTGCTACGTCTGTATATTCTCTGAATGTCTTGTTATCTTGGCATTGTAAAAGTGTACTCATTAATTTATACTGCTCATTTCTCTGCACTAAATTGTAAGCAGTGGAAGGTTGAAGTAAAGGAGTGGAGATGTTCAATTCATTGTATACTTTCAAAGGTTCAAGAGTAAAGATTTAAGAGTTCAGGAACACCAGTCTTTGAAAGTTAAATAAACTTAGTTAAATGGTTGTTGTAAAAGTATAAAGAATCTTGGGTATTATGAACAGAGCAAAGCCATAAAAATAGCAATAGTTAGGCTGCAGTTAGAAGTTGAGTGCCCTACGTTCAAATGGAATTCAGAATTGTCTTGAGTCCATCATCACTGAAGATGCTCATGGAATCTCCTCCTATTTAGTTAGTTGCGCACTGCCATTCACAACTGGATGAGATAACTGTAAAGTTATGACCTGTGTGGACAGTACCTTTTGGATTGCTGTGGAATTAACTGATTTGTGTGTAAATGATCAGATTGTAGGATTTTTGACAACTATTGTGCTTAGAATTTGTTAATTTTTGCACTTTGGCTGCCTATTTATATTGCAGAAATCTATGTTATCAATTGTTGTAGGGCAATATCAGGGATTGGGTCTTATTTTAATTTATATGTCCGTTCATATTTTATTTAATTTCAGTGTAATGCATGCAGGGCTACATAGAGCAAGCCGAGAGAGCCAGGCCCCATCAGAGGGAAGGAAAGGGTTAATGCAGACAGCTAGAGGCCTACTCTGCCGACAGATAATGATTAACACATGCTATCAACTTCTAATGCACAGGAGATCATTCCGAATTATCACGACAATGGGAGAATCGGCATTAAGACAGCCAGGCTCCATATAGGGAGGGTATAGTCTTCTGTAAAACATGATCACCTAGCAGAGGGGGGGAATGCTTAACACATCGTTGTAAATCGGTTGGGCAAATAACGCTTTGACATTATCATCGGGTAAACGGAACTGTCCAGAGCACTGATAAACGAAGTTGTACTGAACAATGCAGTCTGTGTAACGGGATTAGAAGAACCATTTTGTATCCAATTCGAGGAATTAATATACTAATGTAAACCTTTGTGATTCGAAAAAGTATAATAACCTGTACCAATCTACCAGGATGTGGAGACGCCAGCGTTGGACTGGGGTAAGCACAAGTAAGAAGTCTCTCAACACCAGGTTAAAGTCCAACAGGTTTATTTGGTCACACAAGCCACAAGCTTTCGGAGCGCTGCTCCTTCATCAGGTGAGTGATGAAGTTTCATCACTTGATGAAGGAGCAGCGCTCCGAAAGCTTATGGCTTGTGTGACCAAATAAACCTGTTGGACTTTAACCAGGTGTTGTGAGACTTCTTACAATCTGCCAGGGTCAGAGAGGACTCACAGGCAATCTGAGATTTCAGGCTGGAGTCCATCTCTCCCTCATGCATGTAGAATAAAAACTTTTCTTGAAGTTCAACACGGTCTCCAAGACTCGACTCATTTTATTTCTCTCCTATAGCAATTTATATAATTTGAATTGTTTGTTTTTATTTTCACAGACCTCCGAGAGCAGTTCATGGCATGCGAAATACACTGTTCTAACCTATCTTCAAACCATGGTGTTCTACAACCTATTTGTTTTTTTGGACAATGAACAGGCAGTCCGAGATGTAAGATGGCTAGTTATAAAGCTCTTGGAAGATGAGCAGTTGGAGGTAAGAGTAATCAAATTACAGAGAAAAATAGTGGTAAATTTTAGTCCAACCAACAAAAACAGTATTTTAGTTCTTGTATTCACCCCAATTATAAAATGTATTGTGTTGTTACTTGTTTATGTGCAGAAACTATGTTTTGCATGTCAGCTTAGTTTAATTGATAGCACTCATCTATAAATCAGATGATTCAAGCCGAGCTCCAGAACTTGAGCACATAAATTTCCCATATCACTGTTGGGGAAGCTTGCAATTTATTAATTCATTCGTCATTTTTGCCAATTGTCCCAAAGCTGCTTAATCCTAAAATACAGCCCAGATTAAAGAATGTACTCTTTGACACTAAGAATATGCCACTGTAATGACAAACACTTCCTGGAATTGGAACAGAATTAAGATATCAGACAATAAGTATAATGTGTATGATATCCTTGTACAGAAATATATTTAAACATTTAGGAACTCAGTAAGTATATATAGCCTGAAATATTAAAGGAGAATTGTACTTGAGATATAGTCTGAAACCTGACGATTGGCACAAGAGGTTTTTGGTTCATTTCATTGTTTGTTGAACAGGATTCTCTTGAAAAATATAGACACTCTAGCTGACTATATTCTTGCTGGTAACAGTTTTTAGCCACACAATTAAAGGCCCATTATTACTTCCTTCATTAACCTTGGGTCCAAATGATCCTTGGGTAGTGTCTTGGGGCCCAATCATCTTCAGCTGCCTCATCAATGACTTATCTTCATTCCATTTGTGGCACACAAGTGTGAGATGATGACCACCTCCAACAAGAGAGAATCCAACTATCTCCTCTTGATATTCAATGGCGTTACCATCGCTGAATCCTGCACTGTCAACATCTTGGCAGTTACCATTGACCAGAAACTGAACTGAATCAGCCACATAAATACTGAGAGTACAAGAACAGGTTGGAGGCTGGTAATTCTGCGGCAGGTAACTCTCCTCTTGACTCCCAAAGCCTGTTCACCATCTGCAAGGCACAAATCAGGAGTGTGATGGAATACTCTTCACTGGTCTGGATAAGTGCAGCTCCCAAGAACACTTGAAACGCTTGACACCATGCAAGAAAAAGCAGTCCACTTGATTAACATCCATTCAACACCACCTTGAACATCAACTCCCCCTACCACTGATGCACAGTGGCAGTGTGTACCATCTACAAGATGCTGCAGCAACTCGCCAAGGTTTCTTTCCAAACCTACAACCTCTACTATGTCGAAGGACAAGGGCAGTAAATGCATGGCAACACCATCACCTGCAAGTTCTCTTCTAAGCCACACACCATCCTGACTTGGAACTATATGACTGTTCCTTCACAGTAGTTGGGTCAAAATCCTGGAACTCCCTAATGGCGCTGTAGATGTACCTACACCATAAGATCTGTCACGATTCAAGAAGGTGTTATCTGACTAGAATACTTAAAACTTTTTCCCAGATACTTTCCCCTTGTATGACACAACAAAAGAACAGAGAGTCGACTCAGATTTTACTTAAAACCTTTCTCTTCAATTAATGCTTTAGGTACCAATACTCAGCATAAATCTACATTAGTTGCAACACTTCAACTCACTCACTCTAATTCATTTAGCTTTAACTCTTTTCACTCTAGTTTAACTTTAAATCTAATTTTAACTCATTTGACTTTAACTTTTGACTGAAAACAAATACCACCTGCGTGAACAAATTGGCCAGGTTTACCTTGGGTATGCATCTTCCTCGTACTTCCTTTGTCTTCTGAAGATGATCTTAAGGGCATACGTTGCTATTGTGATTCTCGAGTTTCCGCTGAGAACAAAGACTCAAAGTACATCTTTTATCCTAAACTTTGCACATTATTCCAGAAGGTTTTCTGGCACTCAGCCAATGATACCACTGGAAAATGGTCACAATGTTTGATTTTGGCCAGTGGAGTTACTCGTAAACAATTCCCCAATGTTTATATCAAGTAGCATGTAAATTACATAGCCTCACCATATATGGTAACAGTGGCTCTGGGATGTATAGCATCAGTCCAAACGACCATCCTTATTGGTCAACACAGGCAGGGTCAGATCACAGCTCACATGACAGGTCATGAGTTGCTGCAGTCTTCTCTGACCTACATCTGTGTCTAATGTAACTTGGCTAAAATTCCCAGTAAGCTTGATTCTTGTTGTTACTGTTGATATTGCCATTACCCATCCGGTCACAAAAGTGACTCACCACCACCACCTCAAGGGTGATTCAGGATGGGTAATAAGTGCTGGTGTAGCCAGCAACATCCTCATGCCGTGAAAAAGTAAAACAACTCTGGTTACAATTAGATAGATAACATAATCAGGTGAGAGCAGTCCCACCAGCTAGATAATGGTGAAGAGTTGTTGGAGGAGTGCAGTATGATCAACTGTGTCAATGATGGCAGATTAGTAGAGGAGATTGAGGAACACTTTACCTTTGTCACAATCACGGAGGGTATCATTGTGACTTTGGGGGAAAAAACATTCTGGCAGTAGCAGAAATCTGACTGGAGGGATTCAAATTGGAGTTCCAGGAGAGAGAGGCACAGATTTTGGAGGCAACTGTACACTCAAAGAACAAAGAACAATACAGCACAGGAACAGGCCCTTCGGTCCTCCACGCCCGCGCCGCTCCCCGGTCCAGGATTGAATCCTGAATCCAGGATCCCCACCCAATTTTCCAGCCTATCTACATCCTAATATCCTATCCACCGAGCTGTCCCTCACAGCTACGATGCTTTGTTCATCACAACCTATTAACTCACCCCCACCCCCCCCATTCCAGACCACGTGATCTCCAGGGAGAGGCGAAAACCCAGAGTGAAAACCCCAGGGCCAATATGGGGGGAAAAAAATCTGGGAAATTCCTCTCCGACCCCCTGAGGCGATCGAAACGAGTCCAGGAGATCACACTGGCCCTGATCAGAAAATGCTTCCCAACCCTATTCATTTCCACTTCTGCTTTACGAACACCATCTGAATTCCCTGCCCCCGAGACAGGTTCCCAACTATCCGCAGTCTCGCTCTGTACTGGCACCAGCAAGATGATCATAGAATGAAGCCTTGAAACGAGAAACAAAGAACAATTAGCCCGCGCCGCTCCCTGGTCCAAACTAGACCACTCTTTTGTATCCCTCCATTCCCACTCCGTTCATATAGCTGTCTAGATAAGTCTTAAACGTTCCCAGTGTGTCCGCCTCCACCACCTTGCCCGGCAACACATTCCAGGCCCCCACGACCCTCTGTGTAAAATATGTCCTTCTGATATCTGTGTTAAACCTCCCCCCCTTCACCTTGAACCTATGACCCCTCGTGAACGTCACCACCGACCCGGGGAAAAGCTTCCCACCGTTCACCCTATCTATGCCTTTCATAATTTTATACACCTCTATTAAGTCTCCCCTCATCCTCCAAAGACTTCAAAGTCTTTGAAGATGGCAAAGTGGTTTGCCTGGACATTGGGCTCAATGGTTGGTTTCTTGAGAGGTTTCTTGAGGTGATGGCAGCAAAGTTAAAGGAGAGAGGGACAACACTTGAAGAGCGAGCACTGTTAATGATATCTGCTAATATGGGGACCCTGAGGGGAATTTGGGCGCCAACAGGTTAGTGGGAAAAGGATCGAGGAAGCAGGAGGACATGAGGCGAGATAAAAGAGAAACTGGAGAAGAACATGAGTTCACATCCAGGGCCTTGGGGGTGGTGGTGCTTTAGAGGAAGTTTGGCCTGTTGAATGAGTGGAAGGGAGGGATACGGCAGAAGCAACTGATCACATGGTCTCTATCTTGATAGGAAGTTCATGACCTCCTCGCTTAATGTTGGATGTGAGGGCAGAGGAGGCAAGGGAGAAGGTATAAGAAAACTTGCTGCTGCAGAGAAAAGGAACCAAGGTTATCTTTGCATTCTGGTATAATCCTGGAATATTGAGCCGTTTTGAGGGGTACTGAAATGTTGGGCTGTGCAATGAATGAAGTGTTTCAGGCTAAAAATATTATTGTTCAAAAGCAAGAGGTAGGAAATCTGAAATACTCAGTAGGTCAGTGTGGACAGAGAAACGCTTCAGCTTGTTGACCTTTCGGCATAACTAAATTATTCAGCCTTATACCTACATTGCATAAATATCATTTCATGAACCATGTGCTTCCACAATACTGGAAACTATTAGGTAAAAGCACTTGATCATCTTTATCTGTACTTTAATTGGTAAAATCTTCATTCTCAAAGAAATTTATCTAGATCTTTATCTGATTTACCTACAGAGTACTTCTAATCTCTAGCTTTGTTAATTTTTTGTCTTGTTGCTATAAAATTGAGTCTTGTTTCAAGAAAAGTAATTTGGTTGCATGTAATGGCAAAGCGAAGAATTCGCACTGATGATGTCATTTTAAAATTGCCATTTTAAAATTTTCCCAACCTCTCACCTCCAATCGCCTCTCTTCAGTCAAAAGCAAATTAGTAATTCAACTGTGTGTGTGTTCTTGGGGTGCCTTCTATTTTTGTGTGCATTATTTTGAGAGTTCCATTCAGTGTATCAATTAAATACTGAAGGAATGCTGTGTAAAATTAGAATATTGTAAACGTGGTCTTGCCACTTAATTATAGGACAGAAGCTTCCACTTGGAAGAACAAAATAACAGATTGAAGCCTGATATTTTGAGCAGTTAGGTTGATATTATAACACAGTTTCTGTAACCTGTTTAGAAAATGTCAGTTTAATTCAGTTAATGATTATTATATAACTTGGGGATAGTGGGGTAGAAATGAACACCATAAGATATAAATATTGCATGACAATAGCTTCTGACTCTGGACTGATTGCAAAATCTGTTTGTTGCTAAATGTAACTGTCAGTAGTCATTTATTTTGCAATGTAGTTAATTGGTTTTAATGCAAGGTGCAATGTAGTAAATGAGATGGGTCCCTGATGATTCTGCTCATTTTATAGTCAAGTATCACACTGATGTGCAATTGCATTAGTACTTCATGTTTCATTTCATAGTACATTCCTTAAAGAATTCAGCTGATTTTCAAGAGGTTTGCTAGTTACTTGCAATGATTTGTTATAATTTTACATTTCTTCATTTTTTAAAAAGTTGTTTTAATTTGAATGACGTGCATTGGCAACCCATGAGTCCATTGTACTGCAGTAACTCTGATTAATTAGCATGACACTTGCAGCGTCACTCAGTGCCTTACACGGCATCAGAACATTGTGTTCATGAATTTAAATTGTAATCTGCAAGATTGAATGCAAAGTGCAGTTGAGAATAGTTTACAGATTAAGTTAATGAATACTCAGT
Organism: Mustelus asterias; assembly: GCF_964213995.1. Classification (NCBI taxonomy): domain Eukaryota; kingdom Metazoa; phylum Chordata; class Chondrichthyes; order Carcharhiniformes; family Triakidae; genus Mustelus; species Mustelus asterias. The sequence continues at coordinate 48,793,055 of NC_135815.1, read as the reverse complement.
ATAAACATTTGCAGTGTATTTTTCTTTTGAGACAATACTGCAGAGGCTGTAACAAAGATGTTAATTTTGAAATTACATGAAAGACCATGTTTATCGTCTGAAATTTCCTGGATTTCAAGTCGACCTAAACAGGTCATTTTAAGTTCTCGGTGCATTCACTGTGAAGCAACCCAAAATTGCAGTAGTAAAACTACTCCAATGTTAGGATTGATTTCATCCTGTAATAACTAAGCACCAAAAACAGTTGTGTAAATCAAAATATTTTAAACATTTCACCTTGACATCATCAGTGCGAATTCTTCACTTTGCCATTACATACACATGAACAAAATGAGTGTCAGCATAGTATTTCTACTTGTGTCTTGTCCAGTTATGAAAGCTGCACACTGAAAGTGGAATCAATGATGGCAGAAGTCCTGTGTGAAGAAGGAATGTTGCAAGGGGTTGGTCAGGGGAAGGGGGGGGGGGCAGGGAGAGAGATTCACACAGGGAGAAAGGCAGAAGCATGTTTAAGGACTTAACGTTGCAAACAGCACTGTGGTAAGCAATATAAAGCTGGCAATCACCTAAAACTGCAGTACATACTGAAGTGAACTCATAAAATATTAATTCTAGGCTTTGTAGGAAAGGACATGAATGACGCAGAATGGTGTGTTGGGCACATTTTGTGAACGCTGGGTATTAACTGATGAATATTTTTTTTTACTGATCATAGGCAAGAGAAATGGCTGCCACTACCCTGAGTGGCCTGTTGCAGTGTAATTTCCTGACTATGGATAGCTCCATGCAGAGTCACTTTGAACAGCTCTGCAAGACCAGACTTCCAAAGAAGAGGAAAAGAGATCCAGGCACAGTGGCAGATACAATTCCTCCAGCAGGTAAGAAGTATGTTTATATATCTGAAGCTGACTTTTAGCAGGGAAAGTAATCATTTATGCTTTGCATCTCGTTTCCCCCGTTGGTTGTCTAGAAGGTGAACATGCAAGTGAGCAAAAGTTAAAAGCCCCAATAAGTTTTTTTTACATATGCAAATCCAACAAATAAAATTTGTAATACTTTTCATCCACCTCTGTAGATTTGGTTCGCCGACATGCTGGAGTATTAGGACTAAGTGCCTGCATCTTATCGAGTCCATATGAAGTGCCAACTTGGATGCCACAACTTCTGATGAACCTCAGTGTTCACCTAAATGATCCACAACCTATAGAGGTAAAAAGAAGCTACTGCTTAAAGACATTATGTTCCCTGATGTTGTATTGATGACAGAATTGTAAATGCAGCAATTTATTTGGTCATAAATTAAAATTGAACAATCAAAAACCCAAAATTACCTATTTTGAATCTCAAGTAAGAACTGCAAATTTTCACTCATCACCTAATATTGAATTGTACAGGGATAGATAAAACAACTTAGATTTTCTGATATGGTTAAATTTTACATCCAAATAATTTGAAATTGACAATACATTGTTCTGAATGGAAGTGTACCGTTCTATCTAAGTTTGATGCATAGTTTTAAGTACAGTTTTGCATATATGCAGGGATTGCAGTTGTGATGGGAATATAAAATGGCATGTCATTTATATTTAACAGAACGTAGACAATTAAAGGGAAATATATTTGGCAGTAACATTTCTTAAATGTTAGGGAAGGCACAAAGTATTTCAAATCCTGATGATCTTTACCAAAATTGAGGGGAGCAAATAAGGATTTTTTTTAAAACGTGCAGGAAACGGAAATCCAAGGTGAGGTCTGAGTTTGTAGAGAAGTGAAAATTTCCCACTGGTGGAGATGGTGCTATATATAGTGGCTGTATTATGGGCTGCCCTCTCTGCTCTGTCATAGCACATCTTTCCATTGGTCAGCATTATAACATGTCCGCAAGTAAATGTTTGCCCAAGTTTCAGGCTACTTGTCACTGAATGTACCACCCTTATGCTCTATGGTAGCTGTAAGTGCTGTTGCGAAAGATGGTGCAGCTTTGCATCTGCCTCTCTGGTAGCCAGGTCTCTGACTGAAGATAGATCCCTGGAGTCATTGCCAGCCCTTATAGATATGGATGATAGAATTTTGTTGCACATTGCTCAAGCAGGTGTGATGATACTGTGCCTTTAAGAAATGTATTTATATTGTGTTTCTTTTAAAGGGTCGTTTTAAAATTCAGCTTTTTTTGCACAGTGCCAGTTAATCCAGACACCAGGTATAATGATTGATTTCAGCTAGGGATGAGTTTGTTTCAATCTAAGTTAATGCGTTTTTGTTTATTTGGTTTTTCCCCTGGGGTTTGAGTAGGATGATTGACAAGAGGAGGAGCTGAGGGGAAAGCAGGCAATTACTGCTGAGTTCTGAAAGAAGGAAGAGGTGTTTCCTAATATTTCTGCTGGGAGAAATAGGTCTCTCTTTGTTTTGATAAAAGCTTCCTAGTGTGTCAGAAGAATCACATTAGTGTGAGGATAAGGTATTTTACTCCCGGCCCATTTCTACTGACAAACTAGGAAGCTTTTATCAAAACAAATTTTATTTAACAATACAGTTTTAACTATAACAAATGAATTAGCTTAACTTTTACCAATTGAAATACTTAAACATGACAAGATATAATTCTTAACTGCTAACCTATCTCTATTAGTTCCAATTCAAGCAATATTCCTCTTATAGATTTAAACTCCTTTTCAAAATCAGTTAGCCATATACACGCCTACGTGTTTGGACTTGGGCTGCCAGTCCTCGAGCCTCCAGAACCTTTCTGGAGAGAGTGACAGACAGATCTACTTCTCATAGCAGGTTCCAAACAGCAGCCTCCAGAGAGAGAGAGACAAAGACATCTCTTGCTTCTTTCAGAACTCGGCTGTAACTGCCTGCTTTTCTCTGCAAGCTCAGTAACTCCTCTTAAGCACATGACCGTCTCTGTCAAATCAACCTAATCAAAGCCCTTCTCTGAAACCCGGGTTAAAAACCAAATAAACAAAAAATGCATTAACTTAGATTAAAACAAGCTAAAATCAACCATTAGCCTGATTCTCAGCAGCTGAGCTGCCTGGTGCCCAGACAAATCAGCATCATGTAAAACAGCTGAATTTTAAACATACCGCTTTACAAGAAACATGATATAAATACATTTCGTAATGGCACGGTGTCATCACACCAGGCAAAAGCATTTGTAACCATCTTCAGCTAGATGATGTATCTCAGCCACCTCCTCCTGAGTGTCCCAACATCACAGTTGCCAGGTATCAGCTAATTTGATTCACTCCTGTGATATGACGAAATGGCTGAAGGCACCAGATACTGCAAAGGCTATGGGCACTGACTGTCCTGGCAATAGTACTGAAGGCTTGTGGTCCAGATTTACCTGTACCCCTAGACAAGTTGTTCCAGTGCAGCTAAAACACTGGCCTCTCCCATCAATGTAGAAAATTGCCCAGGTATGCTGTGTACGTAAAAAGGTCAAATCCAACTTGGCTAATTACTACCCCGTCGGACAATATCAGTTTTCAGCATAGTGATGAAATGTGTTGTCAGCAGTGCTATCCAGCAGTACTAACTCCAAAATAACCTCACTGTCACACAATTTGGGTGCCACCAGGTTGGGGGCAGAATCTGCACTGATTAGAGTTATACTGAGTTATATAAAAGAAAATAGTTGTGGCTTTTGGATGTCAATTATTGCTGTTCTAGGACATCACTGCAAGAGTTCTTTAGGATAGTGTCCAAGGCCCAACCATCTTCAGCTCCTTCACCAATGACTTCCTTCCATCGTAAGGTCAGAAGTAGGGATGTTTGCTGATGATTGTTTAGCATCATTCACAACTTCTCAGATACTGAAGCAGTCCAAGTCCACGTGCAGCAAAACCCATACAACATTCATGCTTGGGCTGATGAGTAGAATGGCACACTAGCGCCAGGCAGAGACCATCTCCAACTATTTCCCCTTGACGTTCAGTATTGCTGGATCCCTAGCTGTGCAGTTTTAGAGTGTAGTTCTAACACTAACAGCTCGACACCATACAGGATAAAAGCAGCCCGCTAAATTGGCACCCCATCCACCACCTTTAACATTCACTCCCTCCCACCATCGACACACAGTGGCAGCAATGTGCACCAACTACAAGATGCATTTCAGCAACACACCAAGGCTCATTCAACAGCACCTTTGAAACCGATGACCATCCAAAAGGACAAGGACAATAAATGCACAGGAACACCACCACCTGCAAGTTACTCTCCAAGTCACACACCATCCTGACTTGGAATTATATCATTGTTCCTTCACTCACTGGGTCAAAATTCTGGAACTCCCTGCCTAACAGCACTGAGAGTGTTCCTGCACCACATGAAACGGCAGCGGTTTAGGAAAGCAGCTCACCCACCACCTTCTCGAGGGCAATTGGGTAATGGCCATAAATGCCGGCCTAGCCAGCGACTCCAGCATCCTGTGCAAGAATAATTTTTCTAAAAAGAGAAAGGAAAAATAAGATTTTTTTTTAATTGTCATTTTTAAGATCTTCAACAATTCACTGCCTGAAGGAATGAAACTCCACAGTTTTTGTTATTCATTTTCAGATCCAGGAACATTAATTACCAGTCATGATCCAGCACCTTGCACCAATTTGCAGGGTATCCATCCTCTCAGCAAGTTGCTGTTTGATTTGCACCTTAATAGTATATGTTGTTCAGATGCTGTTATTTTTTCAATAATTTCCAGCTCATATTTTTCAGTTACATGTTGAGATTGATTCATCTTTGGTCTATTTTGTTCATAAGAACCTGAATCTATATACCATGCTGAGGTGTTTAAAATGTTCTTTTTTGCAGATGACTGTGAAGAAAACATTATCCAATTTCCGAAGAACTCACCATGATAACTGGCAAGAACATAAGCAGCAGTTCACAGATGATCAATTGGTGATTCTTGCAGACCTCCTTGTGTCACCATGTTATTATGCCTGAGGAGGTATAACAGCTATTGAAATCAAATATTTACAAAATACAATAATTGTCCTGTAGATTGCAAATAAGAAAATGTTGGATTTTGGGAAGGGAGTGAGTTTGGTTTTAAGATTGTATTATGAATGTTCTTGTGTATTGAGCAAAGTTTTGGAAAATTCCATTACCACATTACATTTGGAATAATAGTTGGTTTGGAGTGTAGCATAATTCTAATATAATGAAGATACATTGCTAAAATCCTAAAAGAACTGAAGTGATTTTACTGGAGTCACATGAACTTAAGATGTTTTGAAAGACACAATTTAAATTAGTGGACCTGTTATGGTTCGATCAATCAGACGCAGCATGGATTCATGAGGGGAAAGTCGTGCTTGACGAACATGTTGGATTTTTATGAAGATGTGACGAGGGCGGTTGATGGAGGAGAACCGGTGGATGCGGTGTTTTTGGATTTCCAAAAGGCGTTTGATAAGGTGCCCCATAAAAGGCTGCTGAAGAAGATTAGGGCACACGGAGTTGGGGGTAGTGTGTTAAAGTGGATTGGGGACTGGCTATCCGACAGGAAGCAAAGAGTCGGAATAAATGGGTGTTTTTCCGGTTGGAGGAAGGTAACTAGTGGCGTGCCGCAGGGATCGGTACTCGGGCCGCAACTGTTTACCATTTATATAGATGATCTGGAGGAGGGGACGGAGTGTAGGGTAACGAAGTTTGCAGACGACACAAAGATAAGTGGAAAAGTGAATCGTGTGGAGGACGGAGAAGATCTGCAGAGAGATTTGGACAGGCTGAGTGAGTGGGCGAGGATATGGCAAATGGAGTATAACGTTGATAAATGCGAGGTTATACACTTTGGAGGAAATAATAACAAATGGGATTACTATCTCAATGGAAACAAATTAAAACATGCTACCGTGCAAAGGGACCTGGGGGTCCTTGTGCATGAGACGCAAAAGCCCAGTCTGCAGGTACAACAGGTGATCAAGAAGGCAAATGGGATGTTGGCCTATATCGCGAGGGGGATAGAATATAAAAGCAGGGATGTCTTGATGCACCTGTACAGGGCATTGGTGAGACCGCAGCTGGAATACTGTGTGCAGTATTGGTCCCCTTATATGAGGAAGGATATATTGGCATTGGAGGGAGTGCAGAGAAGGTTCACCAGGTTGATACCGGAGATGAGGGGTTTGGATTATGAGGAGAGGCTGAGGAGATTGGGTTTGTACTCGTTGGAGTTTAGAAGGATGAGGGGGGATCTTATGGAGACTTATAAGATAATGCGGGGGCTGGATAGGGTGGAGGCGGAGAGATTCTTTCCACTTAGTAAGGAAGTTAAAACTAGAGGACACAGCCTCAAAATAAAGGGGGGTCGGTTTAAGACAGAGTTGAGGAGGAACTTCTTCTCCCAGAGGGTGGTGAATCTCTGGAATTCTCTGCCCACTGAGGTGGTGGAGGCTACCTCGCTGAATATGTTTAAAGCGCGGATGGATGGATTCCTGATCGGTAAGGGAATTAAGGGTTATGGGGATCAGGCGGGTAAGTGGTACTGATCCACGTCAGATCAGCCATGATCTTATTGAATGGCGGGGCAGGCTCGAGGGGCTAGATGGCCTACCCCTGCTCCTATTTCTTATGTTCTTATGTTATAATCTGCATATGTTTGTAAAATAATTTATTTGTAATTTTTTATGATTTTTTAATTTCCTCTTTCTCCTCTCCCCAAACTGATTACTGTTTGAATTCTATCTTTGTCTAGATCATTAATTAAACTGCTTTTGTATGTACTGGGAAAGTAAATGCTCTTCTACCATTTTTAATTAATGCTCCCAGTCAGGTATAATATGCATTAAACATAGGCTAGTGTTTCTTTTGGAAGGTTCTAGAATAAAGGAGGTGAGGCTACAGTAGAGAAAGCTCCCTCCTTTGAGTTTTCACGTTCTCACCAGGCAACTAGTTAATATTGCCGCTTTGTGGTGCATTTTTGCCAAAAAACCAATGAGTTTTAGAGGCTAAATCTGTCGTAACTGCACAGTGTGTGAGAGCCAACATTTCTGATTAGCAGAGGAAATTTCTGCAAATGTAAAAATCACCAATGACTGGATACTGTTATAAACTTGTGTATTTTCCGAGGCTCTGGATCTTTGGATCAGCTTTTTCCAAAGCGCCTGTTTGCATTTAAAAATCAATAAAATGCTCCCAGGATGGTTGTTGGCTGACTCTGTAACCCATTGGAGTGGTTCAAGAGAACAGTGAAGGCTTAAAAATGCTGGTCTCCATTAAGCCCAAGATGAAAAAATTACAGAGCTTTTCTGATAGGTTGACGAGGAATAAGCTGCATTTTGTACAGAAAGACAAATGAAAAGAGGTGTGCATTGACAATAATATGTTTTTCACTATCCAAAAATATACTAGGATAGGGAATATTTTATGGTGAGGAAAGGGATGTTTTTAAGTGTTCAGCCAATATGTTGCTGTTCCTATAAGGAAGCATGCTCAACCTGATTCTAGGTAATAAAAGAGAGAAAATAGAGTATCATGAGGAAATGGTGACCACAGTGTATTTGGGTTCCATAAAAAATAGAAAGAGAAAACAGTGACTGGCAAAAAAAGGAGACATTTGGATAGGTGACTGGAAGTTCAGCTAGAGAGATGGGTTTTATTAGTTGTGAAAGATGGCAAGGTTTAGGGAGGAAATTCCAGTGCTTAGGATCTAAACAGCTGAAGATATGGCCACCAATGACGGGCATAGAAAATAGAGTGATGCAAAGAGGCCAGAGTTGGCGGAATGCAAAGTTCTAGGAGAGTTGTAGGGCTGGAGGAGGTTACAGACATTGGAAGGAATGAGGCCATGGAAATTTTTGAACACAAAGATGAGAATTTTAATATCGGGGCTCTGTTAGACTTGGTGAATGGGATTGGTGCAAGTTAGGGTATGAGCAGTAGAGTTTCAGATGTGGTTAAGTTTATGGAGGATGAAAAATGGGAGGCCAGCCAGGAAAGCATTAGAATAGTAGATCAGGAAGTAACAACGGCATGGATGAGGGACAAATACTGATTGACTTGTATGTTTGTTGATTATCTATGTAGGTTTCTGTTTTCTTTGTAGCTACTCTTTAGTCGAACAGAATTCTTATAATAGTTACCCTCAAACATTGTTTTTGGTTTGTTAATATGGTTATGGGGGATCATTGATCTAAATGTTTGCTACATTCTTGATTGTCACAGTCCTTGGAAATATCAATACAAAAATACCATGATAATGGGTAAAGTGTGTAAAATATTGAAGTAGGTGGCCTGAGATTGAGTTGGCTAACATTGTTTGTCTAATCTGATGGGTTGTGTGGCTTAATTGTATGTACCTCAACGTTGTCCTCTGGCAATTTGATGAGGACATTTATTGTAAAGGTATTCAAGAGGAGAGTAGGTGGCACAATGGTTTAGCAAATTTTCCTTTCACTTCCCAAACTAGTTGGATAGAGGTCTAATTCTGGGCGTATGAGTTCTTTTCAAAATGAGTGTGGGCAGTCTCAACCCACTTCTTGGTGGATGTGAGCTCACAGCACCAAACTGATCCCAATTTAGCATTGCTGTTAGCCATGACTCAGTCGGAGCAGCCTTGCCTTTGAATCAATAGGCTGTGGGTTGGGGTCCCACTGCAGAGACTTGAGCACATAATACGAGACAGACATTCAGTACCATGCTTGGGGAGCACTGCACATTGTCACAGTACCATCTTTCAATGAGCAATTAATGTGAGAGTCTGTCATCGGATGGATGTAAAAAAAAATCCCCTGGCAATATTCAAAGAAGAGTAATATAGAGTCCTTTTGGTGTCCCAACTAACATTTATTTTCACCAAATGCCTAAAACAGATAATCTGGTCATTTTTGCATTGCTGTTTCTTGAGGCTCTTCTGTCCACAAGTTAGCTGTTGTGTTTCCCACATTGTAACAGTGACTATTCTTCAAATGCATTTAATTAGCTATAAAATGTTTTGGGACATTCATGAGGTTGCAAAAGGCACAATATGAAAGCAATTCTTATTTTCTTAAGTTGTCTGTCTGCCTGAGAGATGTCATAAAAATGGCTAATGTGGGAGTGAGTAATATTTATTATGGCGCGCTGTGGAATGCTTTTCCAAAGATGAAGTTAGAATTTCTTCCTCCGTTTTGTTCACCGGTTTTCTCCACTCCTCTCCTGGAATGTTTGATACCTTACTGGAATATGGCAGTCTTTGCTACCTGACTGGTGTGGGTGTCAACAAATAATTTGACCAGAACTATCACGGTTGAACACATTCCTGTTTAACCCAACACCTGTACACATTTCCAGGTTGAATGCCAGATAACAACTAGGAGTGGAAACTTTGACAAATTCCTCCTGATCACTTTGTTCAAACAGCCATATTGAATCTATGAAGGTGTAGTGATTTTCAATAGTAGCCTTCAAGAGGGAATTGGATATATAGTTAAAGAATAAGAATTTCATGACTATGAGGAAAGAGCAAGGAAGTGACAAAATTTCCGCTTGAAAGAATTGCTGCAGACTTGGTGAGCTGAATGGCCTCCTCCTGTAATCTATGATTCTATAATTTATTATAAATTATAATGAAATAAGGAAAGATAATGCTTAGATTGAATGGAAAGAATATTGTCAAATATATCAACAGCAAAATGTTTGAACAGGAGATGCAACAGGTACAAATAAAGTATATTCCAACACAACAAAAGGGAGGGGGAAGGTGCCATGAATTGAAAGAACAATTAGGTCAAATTCAGCACTTAAAAATGTTTAATGATAAAGAAAGCTAGGAGAAATATACTCTATATCATAGAACAATATATTGTCTAAAATCAGCTTCATCCCCAATAGAGTCTCAAACTTCAGCTATTGACTATTCATCTTCTTCCTGTCTGCTCATGACCAAGACATGCTCTTCTAACCTCTGCCAATCTGTAACCAAAGTAAATCATCTCTCCCTTCATATGGTGTATGTTTTGCCTCGTGCTCCAGACTGAAGATGGCTTGTTGCAGGCCCTTTTTTAAAAATTGTCATCTGTGCCTGTGTCACCACCAGACTAGACTATTCTAATGTTCTCCTAGTGAGCTTCTCATCCCCCATAAATTTAAGTTCATCCAAAGTTTTGTTTCCAGGATCCTATGTTGCTCATAATGTATCATCACTGTCCTCACTGATCTTTATGGCCTTGTTTGTTCCTATCCTTTCCTCTGATTGCCACCACCTTTCCCCATTTTACCCCACCATTTGGCAGCTGTATATCATTGGAAGAAGAAGCAAAGAATCCCTATGGGTGCAAAGGGAGGCCATTCGGCCTATCAAGTGGAATCTACACCAACTCTCCAAAAGAGCATCGTACCCAGTTGTTTTTAAATTGCCCCTCATGAAGCACTCTGGGTTGATTCTTGATTTTAAAGGTTCTGCATAAATGCAAGTTGTTGTCTTCTAGATTACGAAGGGCTATTGTAAATGGTGAGGGATCGGTTCCACTGGTCAACGGGACGGTAACAGCAGATAGAAATTTACCGTAATCATTAAAGGGAAATAGAATAGACATCTTTACACAAGTTATGGTTAGAATGGGGAATTCTTTGACAAACGCTATTGAACCAGAATCCATAATTGTTTTTAGAAAATTGAATCAAATAGTTTTTTAAAAATAAATATTAAATGGTATGGGGTTTGGGAGTGAGGGGAAAAATACAAACCCAAACTTAATGGGCCAAATGATCTTGTTTCTGTTAAGCAATGTCCCATGATTCAAAGGCACTTCCTCTCTTTTTTACACCCCCATTCTGGACAGAAAGTGTGTTTCTCTTTCAATTCTCCCATAATTTTTGTGACCTGGTAACTCAGTAAGTTTCTGAATATGCACTCTGATTCAGATTCATGAGTAAGTAGGTTGTGATTTTGAAATATTAGTCCAAGAGAATGGTGCTTTCTATATCTATGCAAATCAGATTTAAACCTTTTTGTAGGTGAATTTGGCAGTGTTTCAAACTCATTTGTAATTTTCAATTCACAATCTGCTGCAATTTGATAATATTTTAATTTTGAATTGATTTATCATTGTCACATGTATTAACATACAGTGAAAAGTATTATTTCTTGCACGCTATACAGACAAAGTATCCCGTTCATAGAGAAGGAAACGAGAGAGTGCAGAATGTAGTGTTACAGTTATAGCTAGGGTGTAGGGAATGATAAATGAATGTGGATAAATGAAGTGTACAATAGTTGATCTAATGAAATTAATAACTATCAGTTATGTGAACAAATATTCTGTCTACAGATACACTCTCGCGTAGAGAACAGTGCTAAGTGGCAAATAATGGGATAGAGGAGAAGGGAGTAAACATTGTATTTCTGTTCTAACTTTAAACCTAACCTGGTTGTCTTTGATGTTTGAAATTGGACCAATTTAGATCTCACAATATTTTCCCTTTTTCATCTCCTAGACAGTAGTTCTGTTGACACTAATGGAAAGGAGTGTTGGTGCTACTACTAATGAACAAAGGAGAACATTTGTTTTGTACATATGCCTGAGAATCCCAACAACCGTATAAGTCTTCTGAAGACCCAAGAAGCTGCAAATACTAACTTTTTTGCTCCCTTAAAGATATGTAAATCTTTTCCAGTCTAAATACATAAGAATTCACAACAGCAGAAATTCTGTATGTATGTAAATGTTTAGTAGAATTTTCACTAATATATGGACAGTTTTTTTGCTTACTTACAAAAAAATTGTAATTAAACAAAAATAATTCTGCTGAATTTGTAAAATTCTTGTACAGTTTTTGCTCAAAACATCTTCAATTTCTTGACTGCTCTTATGACAGCTCCGCTGGCTATTTCATAACTTATATTTAGAGCTGTAAAAGAAATGTAAAAACTGTAGAAACAGGAGACTAGCTAATACATTTGTACAAAATGTAATCTTCAAAGACCTTGTGTTGTGATCTTTGTTGTTGAGTTTCATTGTAGATGCAATGGTGTAAACTTAATAGTGGTTTTGTCTTCAGATCATGTGCTTTACTCGTGTAGGGCTATGCTTTCAAAAATGCATTTTAGCCCTCAAGTTTGCTAAACTATAGAAGGTTTATCATGCTGCTGATCTTGATGTGTTTAAATAATTTTAATGTGTCTCAATATCTTTAGTCTTTTTATCCAATTATTTTACCTTTTTATTTGCTTCCTCGGTTGTTAAGCATTTGTTTATACATAGTTTGGTGGCAGCATCAAATGTACAATCCTTTGGATGATGGGTAAAAGGTCAGATCGTATTGCTCATCATAACATGTCAAAGACTTAACCACTATATAGGGTAGTGCCAAAAAGAAGTGATTTTTGATGTACTGTTTGGTTATTTTAAAGCCAATAAATGGATTGTTTGTAACAAACTTGTGTTGTTTTGTGAGATTGAGTGTAATCTTTCTTAAAAAGTGTATGTTTATAATAAAAAAAAGTATTTATTATGAAACTTTTTAAGATATCGGTATAGATTCTGTAGGAAGACTAAATTCTTCCTTATTCTGTCAGTCTTCACATGGTTCAGAAAATCACTCCAGAGGACAATTTAGTCAAATCTCTTTCACACCCATACCCAGCCTTGCTGGAATTGTAACCACAGATTTTTCACCCTTTTGGTTCCCTGCATAAAGCTGTACCTGTACATGAATATAACTGTGCATTCGGGTGTTGGAGTATACTCTCGTTTTGTCAAATGGAAAGATGGTGGGGACCAAATGAGAGACTTTGTTATCTGCTTACAGTATCCATCCAGTCCCACAGGGTTACAATATTTTTTTGGGAACAAACTACAAGCTGATGATTCTCAGACTCTTCGTTCCATGTGATGAGTTTTGCGTTTTGGTAATCCGGTCTGAGGTGTCCTATGGTCATAATGCCATTAGTTTCAACCTGATCGTGGATAAGGATAGATCTGGTCCTCGGGTTGAAGTTCTGAACTGGAAAAAGGCCAAATTTGATGAAATGAGAAGGGATCTGGGAAGTGTAGATTGGCACAGGCTGTTCTCTGGTAAGGATGTAAATGGAAAGTGGGAGGCCTTCAAAGGAGAAATTTTGAGAGTGCAGAGTTTGTATGTTCCTGTCAGGATTAAAGGCAAAGTAAATAGGAATAAGGAACCTTGGTTCTCGAGGGAGATTGTAACACTGATTAAGAGGAAGAGAGAGTTGTATGAAATGTACAGGCAGCAAGGAACAGATCAGATGCTCAAGGAGTATAAAAAGTGCAAGAAGCTACTTAAGAGGGAAATCAGGAGGGCTAAAAGAAGACATGAGGTTGCTTTGGCAGACAGAGTGAAGGAAAATCCAAAGAGCTTCTATAGGTATGTTAGGAGCAAAAGGATAGTGAGGGATAAAATTGGTCCTCTTGAAGACCAGAGTGGTAGACTGTGTATGGAACCAAAAGAGATGGGGGAGATACTAAATGTTTTTTTTGCATCTGTATTTACTGAGGAAACGGGCATGGAGTCTACGGAAATAGGGCAAACTGGTAGGGAGGCCATGGAACCTTTACAGATTAAAGGGGAGGAGGTGCTCGCTGTCTTGAGGCAAATCAGAGTGGATAAATCCCCAGGACCGGACAGGGTATTCCCACGGACCTTGAGGGAAGCTAGTGTTGAACTTGCAGGGGCCCTGGCAGACATATTTAAAATGTCAGTATTCCCGGGGGAGGTGCCGGATGATTGGAGGGTGGCTCATGTTGTTCCGTTGTTTAAAAAAGGTTCCAAAAGAAATCCGGGAAATTATCGGCCAGTAAGTTTGACGTCGGTGGTGGGCAAATTATTGGAAGGTGTGATAAGGGATAGGATCTACAAATATTTGGATAGACAGGGACTTATTAGGGAGAGTCAACATGGCTTTGTGCGTGGTAGGTCATGTTTGGCCAATCTATTAGAGTTTTTCGAGGAGGTTACCAGGAAAGTGGATGAAGGGAAGGCGGTGGATGTTGTCTACCTAGATTTCAGCAAGGCCTTTGACAAGGTCCCTCATGGGAGGTTAGTTAGGAAGGTTCAGTCGCTGGGTATACATGGGGAGGTAGTAAATTGGATAAGACACTGGCTCAATGGAAGAAGCCAGAGAGTGGTTGTGGAGGATTGCTTCTCTGAGTGGAGGCCTGTGACTAGTGGTGTGCCGCAGGGATCGGTGTTGGGTCCATTGTTGTTTGTCATCTATATCAATGATCTGGATGATAATGTGGTCAATTGGATCAGCAAGTTTGCTGATGATACAAAGATTGGAGGTGTAGTGGACAGTGAGGAAGGTTTTCAAAGCTTGCAGAGGGATTTGGACCAACTAGAAAAATGGGCTGAAAAATGGCAAATGGAATTTAACGCAGACAAGTGTGAGATATTGCACTTTGGAAGGACAAACCAAAGAAGAATGTACAGGGTAAATGGTAGGACTCTGAAGAGTGCAGTTGAACAGAGGGATCTGGGAATACAGGTACAGAGTTCCCTAAAAGTGACGTCACAGGTGGATAGGGTCGTAAAGAGTGCCTTTGGTACATTGGCCTTTATAAATCGGAGTATCGAGTATAAAAGTTGGAGTGTTATGGTAAGGTTGTATAAGGCATTGGTGAGGCCGAATTTGGAGTATTGTGTACAGTTTTGGTCACCTAGTTACGGGAAGGATGTAAATAAGATTGAAAGAGTGCAGAGAAGGTTCACAAGGATGTTGTCGGGACTTGAGAAGCTGAGTTACAGAGAGAGATTGAATAGGTTGGGACTTTATTCCCTGGAGCGTAGAAGATTGAGGGGAGATTTGATAGAGGTGTATAAGATTTTGATGGGTATAGATAGAGTGAATGCGAGCAGGCTTTTTCCACTGAGGCTAGGGGAGAAAAAACCAGAGGGCATGGGTTAAGGGTGAAAGGAGAAAAGTTTAAAGGGAATATTAGGGGGGGCTTCTTCACGCAGAGAGTGGTGGGAGTGTGGAATGAGCTGCCGGATAAAGTGGTAAATGCAGGGTCACTTTTAACATTTAAGAAAAACTTGGATGGGTTCATGGATGAGAGGGGTGTGGAGGGATATGGTCCAAGTGCAGGTCAGTGGGACTAGGCATAAAATGGTTCGGCACAGACAAGAAGGGCCAAAAGGCCTGTTTCTGAGCTGTAATTTTCTATGTTTCTATGGTCAGGAGAGCTCCATCAAAATTGTGGCTCTGAAAACATTGAATTGTTGAGGGATGGAATCCATGTTCTGTTATGTATCTCAATAGTGTCAACTGTCTCTTGTTCAATTGCAGGTCACTGCAACCAAGCCTTATCCTCTTCTCACCCAATGCCTCCACGCAGCCATTTCCAGGTGGTGTTATTGGATAGCAATTGTAGTGTAGATACATTTTCACCCTCAGCCACTCTGACAGAGACAAGTTAATTTAACGTGGACAGGGCTTTGAACTTGGATCCTTTCTAGTCTGCATGGAGGAGCTACCAACTAGCAATCAGGGGAGCCTTTGATAACAGAAAAGCTATTTGTAAGTGTTCCGTCTAGGTAAACATTGAAACAGTCTGTTTTAGTGGCAATGACCATAATGTTTATCTTTTATCTCAAAATTTGGTGTACAGTTTGGTTTAGATCTGCAATACTTTTGAGGGTTCACATTTTTAACAGTTAACCCTAAATAGTTGTTTTCCGTATTCTTTTGCTTTCAAACCTACATGCTGCACACTATTCCGTAACGCAGACAGACAACCTAATCTGGTTCCCCACTTTGTACATGGACAAAATATAACTCGTGCATTTCCATGGAATTTGTAAACCCTAACCCCCCTCTAGTCCAAAAGAAATCCATCTTTTTGCGCCATCAAAGTTCACTTGGAAAACTAGTGAAGTCCTCAAACCAAGTATTAAGAATTTTTGTCCAGACTTAAATGTAAAAATGACTTTGGAAAAAAAATCCTGCGGTACAGATCAGAATGTACTATCTTCCACACTGAGAATCCACTGATAAGTGGAGAACAAAAATGGGGGAAATAATTCTTCCTTGGAATCTTTTCTATTACAGACAATATAGTAGAGTTGGCAACAGAGCATCAGTGAAAATCTAAAATTGTTTCTTTTTTTTTCATGCATTGTTAGGAACTTTCAATCCAGCCAGACATTATCTTGTTCATATTGCTGGTTAAAACTACTCTTTCCAAGAGTAGACATGGTTACAGACAATGTAGAACTCTCTGAGGAAATTGTTTCCAGATGTGTTTTTGTCCTGGGACTCTAAAGCAGCCCTGAGCATTTCCTAAATCCAGATTAATCTCCCAATGGATTTGACACCACAAGTGCAACTCCATTCAATAAGAGACAAGTCTCTTCAAGGGGATCTCATAGTGCTTTAGAATCATGGGGCTGTATTTTCATCTGGTGGGGACTGGAAAATAGAATTTGGGACTGTTTCTAGGTGCTACACCTGCCCAGGGTGGGTGGGAAACAGTAACTCATCAGCGTGCTCCTTTCATTGGGATGGTGACAGATTTTCTATCCGGTTAAAGACAATAGGGCTGACTTTCAAAGCTAGAAGGCCAATCAAAGGCCTGCAGATTGAGATAAGATGCTGTAAAGATACAAAGGGTGCTTGATCATGGAGGCGTCGTTTAATTTTTAAACTTTTAAAGAAAAAATAGAGCAGCCAGGCTATCACTGGGTGGGGAGAATCCTTTCGCAGGACAACCTGTAGCTGCACTTACACCCAGGCAGGAAAGAAGGGCCATTGGTCCTGCCCAGAGAACTGCTGGCCTGTTGATGGGTGCCCACCTCATTTCCACCCACAACAGGCTCAATAATTCAAGCCATGCTGTGCCTGATCCTGGATCTATACTGCAAAGGTTAGCATTGCTGTGAAGTGAGTAGCACTCTGCATTGATTATAATGTTGTGGTATAATTCCACCCTTCAAACAATATTATATTAGCCCCAGCTTTGAACGTTGCTCTGCATTGAATTAATTTGTGTCAGGCAGTGGCTACAAATAACCTGTGTTAAGAGGCTTGGAGTGGAAAATTCATTTTTCTTTTGACTTCTATCCAGCGTACAAATTGCTGTATGATGAGTGGGATCAAGTTGACTGATGCCTCCCCTAACTGAATATCCACATTCTCTGGCTAAAAGGCATAATTGTCTCAGATGACAGATTTGTTTCTGTTGCCATTGGAAGTGATACCGTCACTGGAGCTGGTGGTCTGTTAATTGGCTTCAGTTAGGTCAAAGGAAACTTGGGTGGAGAAAATGTAGAATGGTGAGGTACCTCATTCACAAAGGGGGACAGTCGCATATTGGTAATGTTACCAGACTAGTAATCTAGAAGCGTGGACTAATGCTCTGGAAGCACAAGTTCAAATCTTACCATGGAAACTGGGAGAAAATGTGAATCATAATGATGATGTCTGTGAAACCACTGTTAGAAAAAGTCAGGTTCAATCATTTCCTTTAGCAAAGGAAATATACTGTCTTTACCAGATCTGATTAATGAGACACCAGACCAACAGCAATGTGGTTGACTCAACTGCCCCTAGCAAGGCTCCGAGTTGCATCAAACTCCATAGAAAAGTTGAATAAGAATAACACCAGACAGACTTAATACACTGGAAACAGCAAAGGCACATCTTAGCCAGTCAACCCTGCAAAGTCCTCCACACGAATATATGTGGACCTGTGCCAAAATTGAGAGAACTGGTCAAGCAACAGCCTGGCATAGTAATAATCACCAAATCATACCTTACAACCAATATCCCAGACTTCTCTAGTGTCCATCATCTAGAGTGGCTTAATAGCACCACTACCGATCGAGCCAGCTGAGTCCTGAGGGAAATATTTGCTGTTCTGGGTCTGTGAAGGGTGGTGAGAAAATGAAAATGAGGAAAAAACTTACTTGACCTCATCCTCACCTGTCACAGATGGATCTGTCCAAGATATTATTTGAGGGAGTAACCACTGCACAGCCCTTGTGGAAATTAAGTCTCATTTTCACACTGAGGATACCGTCCATCTTCTGTGGCACTACTTCCATGCTAAACGGGAGAGTCTCAGACAGGTGCCAAGACTTCCTCCACTGAATGAGATGATCATCAAACTACTAGATTGTCATTGAAAACTGGATGTTTTCTATGACAATCTGGTAGTTCGATCATCATTACTGAGACTTTATTGAAGATGTATTAATGGAGAAGGTACAACACAGGACTACTTGTATTCTATACAGGAAAGCAGCATGCTGTAGACAACTAAGCAATCCCACAATCAAAGGATCAGCTCTGTTGTCCTGCCACATCTTGTCATGAATGGCGGTCAACAACTAAACAATTAAACAGGAGGAAGCTCCACAAACATCCCCATCCTCAGTGATGGCGGACCCATGCACATCAGTGTAAAAGGCAAGGCTGTAATGTATGCAATGATTGTCAGTCGAAAGTGTCAAATAGATGGTCCATCTCCGCCTCCTCCTGAGGTCACCACCATTGCAGATGTCAGTCTTCAGAAAATTCAATTCACCCCATGTGATATCAAGAAATGGCTAAACATACAGGATAAAACAAAATCAATGGGCACTGACAACATTCCAGATGTAGTACTGAGGATTTGTGCTCCAGAAAAAGCATGTCCTTAGCCAAGCTGTTTCTGTACAGCCACAACACTGAGATCTACCTCAAATTTCCCAGTTGTGTTCTGTCAACAAAAAGCAGGACAAATCCAATCTGGTCAATTACAACCACATTTGGTATAACTAATCTGAGAAGCGAGAGAGCACGTGTTCTAGATATCGGACTCCAGAGATTAAAAATATTAGAATCAGGGGAGTTCTGACCCAAGGTGGCGATGCTAGAGATGCTTGTGTTGAATGGGCAATCTACAACCATGGGACATTGGAGGAGATTTGAAGAGAAAATCTTATCGGAAGCAGGTTGAAGGTCCAACAAAGCTTGCATGAATCTTTGAATCGTTGTTTCCCATTCACCTGCCAAATCTGTTTAATCACTCTTCAATAGCATCAGTGTCATGATAATGGATGAAAAACCCTGAGTCATGTATGGACATACTGAACTTTTACATAAGACCTGTTGGTTCTAAGATTGGGCATATAAGCCAAGGATGGCTGACGATGTAAATTCAGCCATTGGCTGAATTGTTGGTGAATGGCACTAAGGGAGAAGCAATAGAACTGCATCCTGTTTTCAGACAAGGACACATCAAAAGCACAAAAGCGATATGGAAATTAACATCTCCTGTGGAGATAATGGGAGCTGATTCAAGGTAATGCCTTGACCAATCAGGGTTATGCTGCCTGGTATAAATTTGCAAACAACATTTGACAGTTAACTGTCTGTCACAATTAAATGATGCATTCTCCATGGCAATGCCTCTCCCAATCATATTCCACTAGCCAACCAATCATTTACAGGCTAAGTGAATTTAGACTGAGATGAGGAGGAAGTTCTTCATTCAGATTGTGGTGAATCACTGAGCAACAGTGCTACCACCCTAAATCTGACTTTTTGATACCTGTCTTATCCTTTCTTGGCACACATTGATATACTTGGTTCCATTACCCATGCTGATAACCTGTACCAGGCACATCTCTTATAGATGGGAAAGTTACTCATGCATTTCCTAAGATAAAAGCAAATTACTGCAGATACTTGAATCTGAAACCAAAAGAGAAAACGCTGGAAAATCTCAGCAGGTCTGGCAGCATCTGTAAGGAGAGAAAAGAGCTGACGTTTCGAGTCCAGATGACCCTTTGAGACAAAGGGTCATCTGGACTCGAAGCGTCAACTCTTTTCTTACAGATGCTGCCAGACTTGCTGAGATTTTCCAGTGTTTTCTCTTTTGGTTTCATGCATTTCCTAATTTATTTGGGGTTTTTCTGTAAATTTGTCAATATGACTTCTGGTGCTTGATTCAATGCATGGTAGAATAGCTTATTTGGATCCAATTTGTTTTAAACACTTGTATGATATCCCCTCAGTCTTAGAGAGAAAGAGACCCAGGGGGTAGTCAATCTTTTCTCCTGTGCTATATCGCCCAAGGTCCCACTCCCCAACAAACATCTGAAGGTAGAATAAGCAAAATACTGTGGAGACTGGAATCTGAAACAATGTTGAGGAAACTCAGCAGGTCTGGCAGCATCTGTGTGGAGAGAGAACAAAATCAACGTTTAATATCCTTTATGAAATGGCCTAGTGCCCCAGTTGTGGTCTCACCAAGACCATCCTTCCCTCTGGATTTATATCACTTGATCAATATCACATGTTTTCATAGAATCCCTACAGTGCAGAAAGAGGCCATTCAGCCCATTGAGTTTGCACCGACCACAATCCCACCCAGGTCCTATTCCCATAACCCCACATATTTATCCTGCTAATCCCCCTGACACTAGGGTCAATTTAGCATGACAAATCAATCTAACATGAACATCTTTGGACTGTGGGAGGAAACCGGAGCACCCAGAGGAAACCCACACAAACACAGGGAGAATGTGCAAACTCCATACAGATGGTGACCCAAGGCCGGAATTGAACCTGGGTCCCTGGGACTGTGAGGCAGCAGTGCTAACCACTGTGCCACCGTGCTGCCCCACGGAATTGCCAGGGAACATTTAATTCAATGTCAGTAAATGTAAGACACAATTTGTTCAACGTTGTAATACGAATACATGAGTGACTTGGGGTAATTACTTTGGACCTAAATTATTTTAAACCTTTCACTGATACAGAATAATTAAGCACCTCGGTTTTGTATATTTTACAAGTTACCTAACTTTTCCCAGAAGGAAAACGGGGAGATAAGAATATTGGTCCAAACTGTTATGGTTATGGTGAGCGGGTGGGTAAGTGGAGCTGAGTCTACAAAAAGATCTTATTGAATGGTGGAGCAGGCTCGAGGGGCCAAATGGCCTACTCCTTCTCCTAGTTCCTATGTTCCCTTCTAGATTTATTTCGTAAATACTTTTTTACTTGTCTGATAGAAACTATGTTGGTATAAATAATGCTGTTTGTGTTTGGACTCATTCTTCCTTTCTGGCATCCTTTCCAAGTGGATTGAGAAATAAATGCTGAGAGTCTTGGTTCTTGCCCACACACACACACACACAGTGCTGCTGAAAAGCCAGATGATGTGAATATTAATAGTTGGGCCAGCTTCGAGCTGCACCGTGTGGCCACCCTGGTCACCTGGTGGAGCTCCGCTGCTGAGCCGCCGCCGCTGGGCGGGCAACAGGCGCTTGGTGCAGTGCGCTGTGGAGGCGTGGTTCTCCGGCTCCAGGATTCCCTCTCTCGGAGCTCCATCCCTGGGCTCCCGGCCTCTCCGGGAGCGAGGTGGGGAGGGGGGAGCTGAGCCGCACTGCCGGCCTCGGTGTTTTACACAGCGCGGATTCCCGGGGAGACAATCCCGTGTTTGCAGCAATCAGCGGCAGATTGGGCAATGGGGAGAGTCACTGCCCACCCGCTCCTCCCGGGAAGGATCGAAAGTTAGTGTGGGAATTGCGGAGACTGGAGGCGGCTCTCTCACTGCAGCCACTCGGGGTAAGTGCGGCTGTGACTGGAATGTGCGCCAAACACACACATCTCTCCCTGGAAAATGTCGGCAAGCTCCGGGAATGGGGGGGTTTCTCCCGGCTTTAACACACTGCGTCTTCCCCCTCACATGTTGAATTGTTGGTGTCTGTCACTGGGACACATTTATAACACAGTGGCTGCAGGGTAGGAATCATAGAATCCCTACAGTGCAGAAGGAGGCCATTCAGCCCATCGAGTCTGCACCCACAACAATCCCACCCGGGCCCTATCCCCATAACGCCATGCATTTACCCTAGCTAGTCCCCCTGACACTAAGGGTCAATTTAGCGTAGCCAATCCACCTAACCCGCACATCTTTGGACTGTGGGAGGAAACCGGAGCACCCGGAGGAAACCCACACAGACATGGGGAGAGCATGCAGACTCTGCACAGTCACCCAAGCTGGGAATCGTACCCAGGTCCTGGGCGCTATGAGGCAGCAGTGCTAACCACTGTGCCATCGTGCCGCTCTAACCCCAGGGGGAATGTTTGTAGGGAAGGGTTAACCTGGCTTTTCCTCTCAGCCAGAATTCAGGGTCAATGCCAACACATTGCCCCAATGTTTCCAACCTGTGAACTGTGATTGATTGCATGTAGGTGCCACAGGGAGGACAAGGCGGCGTTCGATGACCATCCTGGTGTCTCCACTTGGCCTTTTCAGAGCTGCTTCTCCAGACTGAAGGATGAATCTGACACTGAGAACCTCGCCTGCAGCAGGCCCGAGCTTTCCAAATTCAGTCAACACCTCAGCACCCTGGCTCACCAGTAATGCCACGGTGGCAGATCTCCAGAAGCTCATCCACACAGCCACCCTTGCCACATGCTCCCTTCTGCTGGTACTTATATTCTGCCTGGGCACATACGGCAACCTAATTGTCTTCTTGTCCTTCTTTGATCCAGCATTTCGGAAATTCCGGACTAACTTTGACTTTATGATCCTGAACCTTTCCTTTTGTGACCTATTCCTCTGTTGTGTGACAACACCCATGTTTGCTTTCATTTTGTTTTTTGATTCCGACAGCAATGTCTCTGAGGCATTCTGCTTCACCTTTCACCTCACCAGTGCTGGGTTCATCATAATGTCCCTCAAATCTGTGGCAGTGATAGCGCTCCATCGTCTGCGGATGGTACTGGGCCAGCAACCAAACAGGACAGCTTCCTTTTCCTGCACACTTATCCTAACCATCATTCTGTGGGCCATAAGTTTTACTCTGGCTACCCTTGCTACCATCAGGACGTATCCAGAGAGATCCAGAGTATGTGTTCCTCTATTTGGATGCATGAATAGAGATGGTAAAGTTGTACTATATCTCTATGTCATAGATTTTGCATTTTGTGTGGCCACCGTGTCAGTCTCCTATGTGATGATTGCCTACGCACTGAAGAAAAATGCACAAATGAGGAAATGTACCATCATTACCGTTGATGCATCAAGACCCAAGGCCCTCATTAGCACAGGGATTGACAGTGTACAGTCACAGCCCCTTTACCGCAATCAGGATTACAACAAACTGCAACATGTGCAAACGCATGCCTACAGCAAAACGCTTACCCATGTCCGGACAAATAGGTTGCAACTTGTGTCTTCAGTGAACCTTTCTGGCACAAAGGATTCGAAGGCTGTGGTGACATGTGTTGTGATTGTACTCTCAGTATTCATTTGCTGTGTGCCATTGGGAATCTCCCTCATACAAGATGTTTTGACACCACGGAGCAGTTTTATTCTAAATCAGTTTAAGCTGTGTGGTTTCACATTAATATTCTTTAAATCAGGACTAAATCCATTTATATACTCACGCAACAGTGCTGGACTCAGGAAAAGAATTCTCTGGTGTACGCAGTATGTGGCCCTGGGCTGCTTGTGTTGTAAGCATAAGACCCAGTTGCGAGCAGTTGGCAAAGGGAGTCTCAACGTGAATCGAAACAAATCATCTCATCATGAAACAAATTCAGCTTATATGCTGTCGCCTAAGCCACAGAGGAAGTTGGTGGACCAGGCTTGTGGACCCAGTCATTCAGGAGACAGTATGTTAAGTCCCAAAATGTCAACTGGCCAGCAGCATTGTGTACAGAGTAACTCAACACCCATCAACACAAGGATTGAGCCTTACTACAGCATTTACAACAGTAGTCCTTCCCAGGAAGCAAGCGCTCCGAGCAGTTTGCAACCAGCGAACCCTACCTGTGGATTTGCCAAATCGCACATTGCCATGCATCACCATATGGCAAAAATACCAGATTTTGTGCAGGAGTACGATAATACCGCCACCAAGCAGATACCGGTCCCATCAATTTAACAACGTGATAATTATAGACAACGTGATAATTATAGAATGTCACAGCAAAGGAGGAGATCATTCACTCCATCATGCCTGTATAAGACTGTCAGCTGTTGTGTTCTTTATTTACATGAACACCATTTAACCAACAAACTCCACTTATTGAACATTACAAAGGCAGGAACTTTAATTACCACACTCATAAACCTCTATTTGTATAACATTTTGGTAAAATGCGATGCTTGATTTTAATAAATCCCAATGCAAGAATGTATGCATTGTTTAAAATGTATGTAATTTGTTGGAAGTGATATCCAGTAGAACTCAGTCTAGCTTTTGCATCACTGTTTTGAAAATACAGCTCAGTTCTAACCATGTCAACTTATTTCTTCAATAAAGTTGTTTGACTTTTTTGAAGTTATTTTCACTTATTCAGGGTAAAACGAAATTGCATCTGCAGCAGTCAGTATTCCTTTAATCAAAAGCAAAGTACGTGGATGCTGGACATCTAAGATAAAGCAGAAAATACTTGAAATGCTCTGCAGGTCCAGCAGGATTTGTGGAGAGAGAAACTGAGTTTAAATCTCAGGTCAGTGACTGATGAAACATTGAGCAGAACTTTGTCTCTGCCGGAACAGGTACCCAAGTAACTAATTTACGTGCCTTGTGGTTGCTCTTCCCCAGTGCAACATAATTACTAGATCACGGCTCCATTTTTAAAGATCGCTCCAATCTTCATGTCGAAGACAGGTCCCACCAGTGATGGTGCCAGGAGGGATCGGCCGCAGACAGGCAGTGGAACCCCCCTGACCAGAGGATGATACGTCATACCCCCTCTCCTCTCCCCCCCCCCCCCCCCCCAGGGGATGAGACTCACACCCCCTCTCCTTCCCCCCCCCCCCCCCCCCCAGGGGATGAGACTCACACCCCCTCTCCTTCCCCCCCCCCCCCCCCCCCCCCAAGGGGATGATACGTCACACCCCCTCTTCCCTCCCCCCCCTCCCCTTCCGGGGATGATCGGTTACATCCCCTCCCCTCCCACCCCCACCCCCCACTCAACCAGAGGGTGACCGTCAGAGAGCCGCTCTCTCCGCTTTCTGCTTTTTCTTTCGCGGAACATTGGGATACCAAATATCAGAGCCAGTGTCTCATAATCTATGTTTGAATAATTGGATTGCACTTTTGATAGGCATTTGGAATCAAATGCAATTGTTTTGCCATCTTGCATAATACACATTCCTAATCCTTTTTTTTAGATGTGTCGACTTCGAAGATCATCTCCTTTCTTCGGTTGTAGTGTTGTAAATAATGGGGGGAATTTTACCATTTCGAGTCGAGGTGCCGAATCCGGGCGTCAAATAGATCCGCGCCTGGAATCCTCTTTCCAGCGCGCCCATACGTGTTTTGCCGGCTCCGATCCGATTCGCGCTGTGGGCGGGGCTTAGCGCTGGCGGACCGATCGGAGCTCTGAACTGCGCATGCGCAGTTCGAAAAAAATCTGACAGAGCGCGCCTGGGCGCGAAAGAAAAAAAAAGCAGAAAGCGGAGAAAGCGGCTCTCTGACGATCATCCTCTGGTTTGGCGGGGGGGGAGGAGGAGGAGAGGGGGTGTGACATATCATCCTCTGGGGGGGTGGGAGAAGGGGGGGTGTGACGTATCATCCTCTGGGGGGGGTGGGAGAAGGGGGGGTGTGACGTATCATCCTCTGGGGGGGATGGGTGAAGGGGGGGGGGTGTGACATATCATCCCCTGGTGGGGGGGTGGGGTTCCCCTGCCAGTCTGCGGGACCGATCCCTTCTCTCCACCGGAGGAACGATTCCCTCCGCCGGAGTGGCCGCATACTTCAAACACCAAGACTGTCATCATTCACCTCAGCGTTCCGCTGGTCAACTGAGTGAACTTGAACAAGCAGTGGGAATTATCAATGTAAAGCTGCTTCAGCAGTGCAAACAAAACACACCATCCCCGCCGGGCTACCAAGAGACAATTCAGATTCAAATGAATAACTCAAGACTATTTGTCCTTCTATTTACTCCTTCGGGACGAACATGGCTCATATCACAAATCTACTTCGTCTTTGGCATTTACCCTGGTCGTTTCATTCTGCATCAGTGCCCTGAACAGATGGTGCAAAGAAAGTGTGGCACTGTTGCATTCCGCTGAGGTGAATGATGACAGTCTTGGTGTTTGAAGTATGCGGCCACTCCGGCAGAGGGAATCGTTCCTCCGGTGGGGAGGAGGGATCGGTCGCAGACTGGCAGCGGAACCCTCCCCCCAGAGGATGATATGTCACACCCCCTTCTCCCCCCCCCCCCCCCAGAGGATGATACGTCACACCCCCTTCTCCCATCCCCCCCCCCCCCCCCAGAGGATGAAATGTCACCCCCTCCTCCCCCCACAACCACAGGATGACCTGGGTCAGAGAGCCACTGCAGGCTCTGGCCCCGCTCTTCGGAAGCTGCAGCGACGACTTCAGACTTTTATTTACCAGGTCGTTAAAAGCGCGGAAACGGATCGGGCCAGAAGACGGTAAAGTGGGATTTGGCGGTAGAGCTGGGCGCGCGGTTCATTAAGTCGATTTAAATGCATGCTAATGCATTTAAATCTTCGGGCCGCCCGATTCGGATGCTGGCCGGACCCACACCCGAATCGGATGTCGGTGAAGGCACGATCTGCTCGGAATCGGGTGCAGATCGCGTTAAAGGCCCGACGCCCAACTTTACCGCAATTTCTGCACGAAGATTTGGTAAAATTGGGCCCAATATGTCTCTCTTGCCAATGCCTACTCAACCATGACTTGATGGTCCTTCTGCCATACACATGGAACATCCTTCCTCAGCAGCTTTTTAAGTGATAATACTCTATCGGCAAAGTAGGTGCATAGTACTAAGAAATTGAAAAATCTGAGGCATCTCTACAAGTCTACTTTGTCTTGGGGAGCTAGCATGGGTCGTACATCTTTGCCTGGGTCAGGATGAATCCTGGAACTTGAATATATAGAACAAAAAAAGTTAATCTGACCCTCATTCACCTGGCATTTCTTGCTGTTTGAAACAAGTCCTTCATGATGAGCTGCTGCCATCAATGAGTGTAAATTATGGTCATACTCATCTTTGGTTTTGCTCATCACCGCAATATCATCACTGAAGCATACTCACGTGGGGGTACTTTCTGCAATTCTGCCCATTTGCTGCTGGAACAGATGCTGATTGATGGATAAACCAAAGGGTAATCTCTGGAAGGAAGCAGTGTCTTCAGAATGGTGTCCACTATGGGACATGAAGCTATTAAACGTCTACTATAAAAGAGAGAACTTTTTAAAAAATTCCTGCAAGTAAAAGTGAAAGTTGACTTTGCCAGTCACTATAAACCAGTATCATTCACTATTTTATTTGTACTTCTCATCTATTCTGTAGTACCAAGTTTTTGTTATCAGTGCATGCATTTTGTAAAATAATGTAAAATATTAACTTCTGTTTAAAATGTTATTACAAAAATAGGCACAAATAATGAAGTACATTTCAGAGGTGTTAAATGGAAATAAAGACTGGGTCTGATTACTCACTACATTTATTTAATAACATTTATACAGTGTTAAAATGTTTGAACTCTCCATGGTATGGATGTCATTTATCCACTTTGGCCATCCAGTATAATTATACAACAGCCCTAGCAGTTACTAAGAGATTTTAAGTGAATCTCCCATGTAAAAATATCACCATAAAAATCATAATTGGAAAAAATGTCACTAATTCTCATCAGTTTAACACAACAACAATTTCAAAAGGAAAGCTCTCTATTTGACTGAGCTTACTCAGTGTTCACAATACAGACAAACACAAGAGCCCAAATTCTTGTTGCTATGGTAACGACTGAGATTACAGATTTTAATGCAGTCTTATGTAGTGCTGCTTTATTTTATTCCAAAAAATATGAATTGCATCATTAAGAATAAAATGGAATGATAGAGCTGTACTTCATGTTTTAAATGATTATGGAATTAATTTATTTTCTGACAGATCCAACTTAAAGTAGAAAAACATCCTGAGTACCAATAAGCTACGATGTCTTGTGCACGCTTTATAGAGATTCAAACCATGAAGGTTCTAGAAAACATATAGGCTGGAATTCTCCCATCCTGCACGTGGCTGGGATTATCCGGTCTTGCCACTGCGAACGGAGATTTGGCTGAGCGTCAAATTCTCCATTCTCACTGGCAGCGGCAGCAGGGTGTGCGAGACCGGAGGATTCCGGCCATATTCTTTTTTTCATGTTTTGGAGTACCAACCACGAGTTACCTGGCCTTTACCTGGCCCAGATTTTGACCGTGCAACCTGTAAGGCCACATTAATCCTTACAGAATGAACGTTGATTAGCCATAACATTTAGCCAGTTTTGAGCTGGTCGATTGTCAGTTTTGAATGATGTGGGTCCCATCTCCAGACAGATCGCTGAGGCTTAGGAAAAGAGGGAAATAATCTATTTAAAACAGATATGAAACAAAATTAGATTAGGTTGGTAGTTAAGAAAAGTAGTAAAGCTAAAATAATCAAAATGAAAGAGTTACATGAAGAAGAGGAAAGTGGAAATAAAATGGCAAGTAAAATTTAAAAGCAATATTTTGGTAAAGTTGCCATTATAGTGGGAGAACCACTCCTCAGCTGAATTGTAACAGATACTAAGGTGGAATTTTCCTGTCCTGCTGGAATTGAACCCAGGCCCCTGGTGCTGTGAGGCAGCAGTGCTAAATACTGTGCCAGCGTGTTGCCCATTGTTGTCACTTTTGGAGTTTCTTATTTGTTAATTACATTTTTCCCCTTAATTTGCTTATTCTCCTCACACCTCAAACAACAATTAGAATGTTCTAAATACCATTTATACATTAATACAAATGTAATACAGCATTATATGGTATTGTGAATAGGCTGTAAATTCACAATGTAACCACAATTTGTATGACATCTTCTGGCAGAAGGGGAAACAATCCAGTTCTTGAGTTATGGCCGTACTGAATTTTTGTAGCACGGATCATTCTTCTCTGAAACATTCCGATCAACAATTCAATCTACATATTTTTCTGAGCTGCTGGTATATGTCTGGTTGATAAATCCTGGGGATAGCATCATTAACACAAAAGGGGCAGATGCAATTTATGGTATATTTTGAGTTGGTGCCAGAGAAGTCAGAATGGTAAGGTTGTATTAGCTACAGAGTAGCTACAAATGTATTGTAAAGGTAGTGGTTTCTTAGTAGCCATTTTCCTAGCATCAGTTAACTGCAGTGGGATTAATTATTCTCAGAGAATCAGCATTAGGACTTAAATTTCACCATTGCTACATCGCTCTGCCTACCACATGCAGATGTAATGAAAGAATGGCAAAACCTATATTTAGACATCACCTTTCATGATTTAGTGTTTTTGAGTTGTTTTCGGTGATATAATGGAGGAAATGTTATATGGCAGAGCAGGCTTCAGGGGCTGAATTGCTAACTCCTGTTCCTAATATGTAGGATGGATGGATGGATTAGAGGGGCTGAGCTAGATGGCCTTTATCATCTATAATTATCTTGTGATAATGGAGGGTGCAGCCATGGTTGGTGTGCTGTTTATTTTGTTATGGAGGTTTACTGTGAGCAGATTTTGCAGGGTGAAATTTCCAGGACAGGAGTGCCCGATGGGTTGATGGTGAATCAGTAACCTTTTTTTACACTGCACATGATTATCAATAGTTTTTTCTATTGAATTCATTCTTGTCCTTTTGCCTACTTACCTATTATCCCACTCTATCATGGCGCTTTTATAAGTTGTTGAGGTATTGAAATATCATAATGAAGTTGTATTGCACAGTGTTCATTGAAAATATATCATAGTGAGAAGTAGGGTCTTCAGACATGCTTATCAAGAGAACACAGGTACACTTCTGAACCATTCAGTCTTTGTCCTGTGGCCTCTTCAAAGTCATCACACAGAGACACCTGAAGGCTCCAATGCTTCTCACTGACACAGAAAACAGAAGTTTGTTTAATTATTCCACTTTGTCGCTCAAGAGTCAGTTTCTCTTCCTTTGTTGTGAGATAAAATAGAATTCAATTACACCCTTGTCCGAAATAATTATATTGAATAATATAATGCACCCAGGCAGGAGAAAGTCTTCTATTTCTCCTACAGAGTGGAAAAGATCTTGTGCAGTTTATCTGGGTTGCAAGTATTGAATATTCCTCCCAAAAATGAATTTTCTGTCACCTTATCCATATGGT
Source organism: Mustelus asterias (assembly GCF_964213995.1). Classification (NCBI taxonomy): domain Eukaryota; kingdom Metazoa; phylum Chordata; class Chondrichthyes; order Carcharhiniformes; family Triakidae; genus Mustelus; species Mustelus asterias. The sequence continues at coordinate 48,762,984 of NC_135815.1, read as the reverse complement.
GCAATGTACAGAACATGTTAATGAGGGCTAAGGCAGTCACCAAAATTAGTGTTACTGCCTGCACAGTGTTATAAATAACTAATGGAATATCAACAATTTTGCCCAATGGTGTTAAATTAACATTTGTACTCTCTGGTTTGTTTAATAGTCATGGTGGAATCACCTCTAGTGTGCAAACAAACCAATACTGCATTATATCAGTGCTGCTCTTAATATCAATGCCTCATGCTGCATGTATAACCATATGCAAACAGTAGGTACTATCATTTTACTAGGACCTTTCTGTAATTGTTTGGTTTAATGATTGGTGAATTTTGAAAGGGTTAAATATATCCATGCACGATTAAGGGGGAGGGTCGAGGGCGTGGGAGGGTGGGGTGGGAATAATGAACCCAGAAACAAGAGAACCTATGATTTCTCCCCTTGGCCATGTTGTGAAAAATAGGAAATGGCCAGAAAAAGAAAGTGTGCTTTGATGAAATCACTGGCAACAGTCCTAGGAACAATAACACATTTTGCATTCTGTGCTTTTTTAGATAGCCCCATGAGCATAATTGTTCTCCCTTTGTCACCCTGCAAATGTTTCTCCCCTTTAATAATGTATCCGGCACTTCAATAAGCACAACTCTCCAACGTAATCCTTTGGTGCGGGCCCATGCTCAGAGATGATCCTTTGGATTTCTTGCTCTCTAAAATAATGAGCTGCTCATTAGCATCCAGAATGTGCTGTCAAAATGGTTTGAGGCTCTCACTGGTGATTATCAGACAATGCAATTACTCTAATGTAGACACTGGGTGAAGATTCATCCCATCATTTCATACATTTATTCCCAGCAATCCTGAGCTATCCTCCCTGTATCTTTTTAGTTTCCTTTTGCCACAACATTTATATTGCTTTGCATCTGCATTTTATGAAATGCAAGCTTGTTGGACGCAGAGGTCGGGAACTCCAAGTCCCTGACAAACCTCCGACTTCCCACCCATTGTGCAGACCAGGAGTGGGCTGTACATACTCAATTCAGCGGGTCTGAATCTTTAAGTACTGTAGTCCCAGGATAAGTCCAGTGTGCCTGTGCATAAAGAGAGAGGAACGGAAAATTGCGCAAAAACCTGGACCTGGTGACTGGCAGCGGAATTCCGTGAAAGACTATTGTCCCAAGCAGGGGACAGGGAGAGGGGGCAGAGTGAGATTCCAAAAAGGGGAGAGCAGACTGAGAGATGTCCCGAAAGGAAGTCTCAAATCGGGGATAGAAACAGGTCACGGTTAAGGTAATAGAAAGGAGCAGAGAAACAGGCTCCAACAGGAAAAGGTCTGCAGAGAAAAAGTCAGCCAAAGGCTGGTGACAAGATTGCGACCCTGTGAGATGGGCTGTCTCTGATGCCATCAGAGTCTGATAATTGAAAAGAGTTCAAGGGAAGCCATGAAAATCTAAGGAACAGCTGGTTGGTAACTCCATGCTGTGGGTTATTGCAGCAAAGGTACCCCTTTGGAATAGCAGTGTTCTGCTCAACATGGCCGAAGATCTGAAATTGTGTTTGTGATTTGGTGCTTAAGTGCATACTTGGGACTCCAGGAGAACAGAATCTTGGGAGACAAGATAAAAATGCTACAAGGTGAGCCGCCATTGAATCCATGCACGTTGGAGTGACAAGAGAGAATTCCAAGGCGAGATACAAAAACAAAGAACAGTACAGCACAGGAACAGGCCCTTCAGCCCTCCAAGCCTGCGCTGATCACGTTTACCTATCTAGACCAACTGCTTATATGCCTCTATTGCCTGTTTGTTCATATAACTTCAAAGTTAAAGATTGGAATCCTTCGTGAGAGAAAAAGTTTCAGTGAGATTGATTGACTCGGTATTAGTGATGTCTGGGTGGGTTGTGGTGCAATCCATGGACTCTATCTTGGTTGCAACTGCTATTTATTGTGTGATGCTGAATTCAAACAGAGCTCATTTTTGCTGCAGCAAGGGCCTTATTACGCAATTGGGAGCCACACATTTATGGAGATGTAAATGCTCATAAAGGGTGGATAAGGTATGTAGAATGGATAAGCTGTCAAGTTGTTTAAAGCTCCAATCCTTTAAAAATTATAAAAATGCGCCTGCCTGTGTCAGAGTTGAAAAGTTCTGTTCCAGCAGTTACAATAGCTGTTTGTTGACCTGATTCCAAGGGTTATCATGATATTATTAATCGTTGGCTGCTTTCCACAACCTACAATTATTCCAGTAAAAGGATTAAAATGGAGGGAAAAAATAGAGTACGAGGAAAAGGTAGCCAAAAATATACAACCAGAAAATAAGTCCGGAGAATTGATAATGGAAAACAAAGAAATGAATTGAATAGGTATTTTACATCAATCTTCACTATAGAGGATATAAGTAACACTGCTGAAGCAGCTATAAACCAGGAAATGGAAGGGAGGGAGGAACTCAGGAAAATTACAATCACCGGAGAAGTGGTTGGAGCTGCGGACTGACAAGTGCCTGAGATTTGGGTCCTGATGGACTTCATCCTAGGGTTTTAAAAGAAGCAGCTAGTGAGATAGTTGATGTATTGGTTTTAATTTTCTGAGATTCCCCAGATTCGGGGAAGGTCCCATTAGACTGGAAGAGAGCAAATGTAACTCCATTATTCAAAAAGGGAAGGAAGACAGAGTTGGGAAACTACAGGCCAGTCAGCTTAATATCTGTCGCTGAGAAAATGTTAGAAGCTATTATTGAAGAAGTTAGAGCAGGGCACTTGGATAAGTTCAAAGTAATCAGGCAGAGTCAACATGGTTTTGTGAAAGAGAAATCATGTTTAACCCATTTATTAGAGTTCTTTGAGGAAGTAACATGTGCTGTGGATAAAGGGAACCAGTGGATGTACTCTACTTAAATTTCCAGAAGGCATCTGATAAAGTGTCACATCAAAGATTATTGTAGAAAATAAAAGCTCATGGTATTGGGGGTGGGGGGAATCGGGGGGGGGGGGGGGGGGGCGGGATAGGTAACATATTGGCATGGATAAAAACTTGGTTGGCTAACAGGAAACAGAGAATAGGCGTAAATGGGTCCTTTTCCGGTTGGCAAGATGTAACAATGGTGTGCCACAGAGAATCAGTGCTGGGACCTCAATTGTTTACAATTTATATAAATGACTTGGATGAAGGGATGGATGGGATGGTTGCCAAATTTGCTGATGATACAAAGGTAGGAAGGAATGTAAGTTGTGAAGGGGACATAAGAGGACATAAAAAAGATATAGATAGGTTAAGCGAGTGAGCAAATATCTGGCAAATGGAGTATCATGTGGCAAGATGTGAAATTGTCCATTCTGGCAGAAAGAATAAAAATGCTTATTATCTAAATGGTGAGAGATTGCAGAGCTCTGAGATGCAGAGGGATCTGGGGGGGTCTTAGTTCATGGATCACAAAAGGCTTGTATGAAGGTCCAGCAAGTAATTAGGAAAGTTAATAGAATGTTACCATCTATTGCAAGGGGATTGGCTACAAAAGTAGGGAGGTTATGCTTCAGTTGTACAGGGCATTGGTGAGACCACATCTGGAGGTTGGACAGGCTAGGCCTGTATCTGCTGGAGTTTGGAAGAGTAAGAGGTGACTTGATTGAAACGTATAAGATTCTGAGGGGTTTTGACAGGATGGATGAGAAGAGGATGTTTCCACTTGTGGGAAAATCTAGAACTAGGGGTTATTGTTTAAAAATAAATGGTTGCCCATTTAAAACAGAGATGAGGTGAAATCTTTTGTCTCAGAGGGTCATGAACCTTTGGAACTCTCTTCCTCAAAAGGTGGTGGAAGCAGAGTCTATGAATATTTTTAAGGCAGATGTGGGTAGATTCTTGGTAAGCAAGGGGATGATAGGTTACCAGGGATAGGTAGGATGCAGATTGGAGGGTGCTATCAGATCAGCCAAATGATGGAGCAATGGCCTACTTCTGCTTCTTGTTTCTAAAGCAGGGAAATAAATAGTGAGGGAGATGTCTCATGTAGTAGAAGAGACTGAAGGACTGCAAGACTTTAAACCAGGAAAGGAAAAGGTTAAGGGTTTACTTGAAGTATTGTTAGCTGAAACCTTATTTCCAATATTAAATAAGGACAAAGAGAGTCCACAAAAACAGATGAACAGATAGGAAGTGTGATGCCTCTCCAGTCAATAAGTCACAAGGAAGTGTAGCTGGAATTGCACGACCACATAAGGAAAGAAGTGTGCCAGGGATCATGGAACAAGTTAGGAGAGCTCCCCTCCAAAGTCAAAGGCTCGAGCTAGGACATAATTGATTGGCCTGACCAGTAGCTTTATGGCAAATTTAAATGTAGACCAGAAAAGTTCCCAAATTGACCCAGAAAGAGTGAGGGTGATGCCTCACTTAGTTGAAAGGCCACCAGGAGGTACGGCAAGAGCCAGAAGGGAGTAGTGTCTTAAAAGACATGACGTCTATCCCCCAAGTGACCAGCAGAGGGGCCGCAGCCAGATTGGATCCTGTGTTTGCCCACTTTTTTGTTGCAGAATTACAAGGTGACTGGACAGGGTTAACCCTGTACTTAAAATGATCCGTAACAACCCATCAAGCTACAAGCCTGTAGCTCTACCCAATATGGATGAGAGAGAACTCTCCCAAAAGGCCATCTTTCCATCATCCAGAACCAGGAGGTTTAAAGTTTTAAAGTTAAAGTTTATTTATTAGTCACAGGTAAGGCTTACATTAATACTGCAATTAAGTTCCTGTGAAATTCCCCTAGTCATCACACTCCGGTGCCTGTTCAGGCCAATGTATCTAACCACATCTTTCAGACTGTGGGAGAAAACCGGAGCACCCGGAGGAAACCCACGCAGACACAGAGGGAACGTGCAAACTCCACACAATGACCCAAGCCGGGAATCGAACCCGGGTCCCTGGCGCTGTGAAGCAGCAGTGCTAACCACTGTATCACCATGCCACCCAGATTCAGAGTCAACTGCCTGCCTGTTGCCACACCAACCCAAAGCACCTAGTAACAGAAACTGGAACTCTTCAGTTGTATTCGCACCTAAGCTGAACCCTGAACCAGAACCCATAAAGAGGTCAAAGTCAGATTAAAACACCCCAATCTCCTGACAATCGGCCTATTCACTGTCCCTGGGTCTGATCAGCTGAACCCACAGGCTACCAAGGTGCACAGAGAAAGGCTACACTGGACAACAGCAGCTCAGTCCAATGGTCACAAAGTGAAATGCTCAGTATCTTACTGCAGATATAGCTTAAACATCACTTGCCCCCTGAGTGCTAACCACTCTGGAGACCCCTCAGACCCTTTAGAGGACATTTAGTCAGGAGTTGGGCAGGCAGAGTTCTGAAGCCAATGACTTTGCTTATGCCAGATCCCCAATAGAGGAAATTCAGAACTCTAGCCCTGTGTAAACTTTCCCATACAGATGAATTTTGAATCCTCCCAAGTCACTGAAATCTTCCAAATCCTGGGACCAGACAATAAGCTTGCTGATGCACTGTCCTGGATTTAATCCTTGAAAACACAGAAGGGAATTGCCATTGCCCCTGCTAGCTGTGTGTCCAAAATGCCAGTGTCAGTGAGAGAAATGTATGTACACTTCCTCACTTCCTTCTTCAGATCACGTTAAAAAAATGAAATAGAATTTTTTTTCTCTGGGGCAGTGAGGTATGTCGGGGGCTAAGATATAACTCCATATTTTTCTAATATATTTATATATATATATAATTGGGGTTAATTTATAACATTTGAAAAATTGGACAAAGGCTTTTCAATGATTGAAGCCAAGGCTGACTATGATTCAAACAAAAGGAACTTTCTGGCATTCGGAGCTGTGACCTCGTTATCTTTGAAGGTTAGAGAAGAGATAGCAAAGGCACCATTACATATGTATAAAAAATCATTAGAAAAAGGAACATGGACAGTTTATGTTTCACGTCTGTATAGAAGGTGATAAACTTTTATGCAGATATTGGTGATGAATTGGAACACTGTCTTTGAGGGTTGTGGAAGCAGAGATGATAAATAATTTCAAAAGGGAATTGGATAGGCATTTGAGGGAAATTGCTGGAAATACACAGCAGGTCTGGCAGCATCAGTGGAGAGAGAAACTGAGTTAATCGCCGGAATCTTACCGGCCCGCCTGCCATGAGAATCAGAGCGGGCGAGGGATGGAACATGGGAAGATCCACTGACCTCGGGCAGGATTTTACGGTTTCAGGATGAGCAAGGCTGTAAAATCCCACCCAACATTTCAGGTTGATCACTTTTTGTCAGGAGGAATTCTGACGAGTTCTGACCAAATGTCATCAACCTGAAACTTTAACTTTATTTTCTCTCTCTCCACAGATGCTGCCAGACCTGCTGAGTATGTCCAGCATTTTTGATTTTATTTCAGATTTACAACTTGCACCTTCTTAGGATAGGAAGCTGACGACAGAACAAAAAGCAGAGAGTAAGGATTAAAGGCAGTTACTCAGTATGATATATGGTGAAAACTGGTGTCCCACCAAGATCGGTGCTGGGACCACAGTTCACAATTTAGATCAAATAATTTGCTCTCAAATCTGTTTTGCAATTTTGAAATGACACCAAATTGGGGCAATGATGCCGTTAATACAAAGGAAACCTGATGAAATACAGGATGACAGTAATAAACTAGCAAATAGTCATGTAATTGGCAAATTAACTTCCACATAGTTGTGTGGGGTAGCACACTTCGGTAGGAAGAATAAGATCACATACTTCTTTAAAAATAAATTTCTAAATGAGATGAAAGAGCAGAGAGACATACAAGATCATTAGGGGTCTTGATAGAATGGATGCTGAAAGGATGTTTCCCCGTGTGAGAGAGACTGGAACTAGATAAAAATGAGTCACCATTTAATATTTTCTCTCAGAGGTTCATGAGTCTGCGCAACTCGATTCTCCAGAGAGCAGCAGGGGAAGGCTCGAGTATTTTTAGAGGTTGTGGGGGTTGGTGGCAGGAAAGTGGCATTGAGACCACAATCAGATCAGCCACGATCTTGTTGAATTGTGATGCATGCTTGAGGGGCCAAATGGCCTCTTGTTCCTAATTTGTATGTTCATATGTAGGGCATATCACTAAAGGTAGTAATATCCATTGATCAGGGCACCCAAAAAGAAAAGCACTTGGGTGCAATCATAGAATAGAATCGAAAAGCAGAAACCTTATGTTAAACTTGTGTAAGACTTTGGTTAGACCACACAGTACAAGAAATTCTCACTTTAAGTTGCCCCTTTCCATGTCATTCTGCTTTACAATCAGTCAGTTAATAGGGCCTGTATTTACGTTTCGCATTGGGAGTTTCGTTTTAATGTTATTTCAAGCTGACACGGTCACATGAAACAATCTGCACCATTTTGGAGCAGCCTCATCTAATCCGTACCGACTTTCCTTCTCACTGACCCACTCGATCCCTGTGGACCTTCCCTCTCACTGACCCTCCTGACGCAATCAGCATTAACAACACATTTTCAAGTTGGCTGAGTGTGATGAGCGTTGAATCAGTGCTGGGGCCTCAGCTTTTTACAATCTATATCAATGACTTAGATGAAGAGACAAAGGCAGCGGAAACGTGAGCAATGAGGAGGACACAGAGAAATTGCAAAGAGATAGAGACAAGTTAAGGGAATGGGCAATGAAACAGCAAAAGGAGTACAATATAGGTATTTACTTCAGTGATAGGAATTGCAATGTAGAATATTTTTCAAAAGGTGTGAATCTTCAGAGTTGATCCCAGTAAGTTAGTATGTAGGTACAGCAAACAGGCTAATGCTATTTTGGCCTTTGTTCCAAGAGGATTGGAATACAAAAATAAATAATTTTTGCTACAATTGTGCAGAGTTTTGGTGAGAGCACACCTGGAATACTGTGCAGTTTTGGTCTCCATATTTAGGGAAGGATTTACTTACATTTGGAGGTGGTACAGTGAAGGTTCACTAGATTAGTTCCAGGGATTAAAGTGTTCTCCTCTGATGAGAGAGGCACTGAGTAAATGAGGGCTAGATTCTCTGGAGTTTGAAAGAATGAAGCAAGTCATGGAAACACAAGATTCTGAACAGGCTTGAAAGGATGGACGCTGGGATTGTTTTCACTGGTCAGGGAATCTAAAATACAGTGGCACAGTCTCAGGATACTGGCTGATCATTTAGTCTTGAGATGATGAGAAATTACTTCAAAGGATTGTGGATATTTGGAATTTTCTACCCGAGGGTTGAGGATACTCCATTGTTTAATATATTTAAGGCTGAGATAGACAGAATTCATGTCACTCAGGGCATCAAGTGATGTGGCAAGCAGGTGGGAAAGGTGCATTGAAGCCCAAAATTAAATGGCAGAGCAGGTGCGACAGGCCATGTGGTCCACCCCAATTCTTGTATGGGGCAGGATGGCAGATTTCTGTGCAGTATACTGTCAGTTTTCAGAGTGGAGAAAGAGGATAAAATTACTCAACATATCAGCCATTTCCTTAATTTCATTTGCAATATTACCCATATTCTTTTTAGCACCCACGTTGCCCTCAATTTTCTTCTGTTTTTTTTGCAGGTTTTGCTATCTTTTTTGGCTAGGTTTGCTGTTCTTTATATTTCTCTCAGACCCCTGGCTTTCTTTGCACTTCTATATAGTCTATTCTGTATTTTAATGTTCTCACTCATCCCTTTTGTTTAATCTTTCATTGGATTTGGGCAGCACCACCAAGGCCAGCATTTGTTGTCCATCCTTGATTGCCCTTTAGGTGAACCACCTTCTCGAACCACTCCAGTCTATGTGGTATAGATACACATACAGGGCTGTTAGTTCCAAGATTTTGATACATTGACCACAAAGGACAACGATATAGTTCCAAGTCAGGATGGTGTGAGGTTTGGAAGGAACTTGCAGGTAGTGTGCTCTTTCAAATAGTCGGTGCAGACACCATGGGCTGAATGGCTTCCTTGGACACTGTAGGGATTCTATGGAGTCAAAGAAACTATGCATTTATATAATTCTAGTATTAACAGATTGCTTTATTCAATTTCATCACAACTTTTGCTTATTCCGATTAGGTAGAAAGAACATTTGAGATATGTGGAATCAGAGGTCATAATACTTTTAAAAATGTTATAAAAATCCAATGGAAAATTTAAAAAATCTAAGAAACACACTGCGATGTCCATGGAAATAGATCCAGGAGTTCCAATGGTTGAGGTGCAGTAAATAAACATTCTTTGATAGCTTATGAGAAATTAGTTGGAATTTAACAAAAAGGTGACTCTTGCAATAAAGATCTGGAAAAAAGTTCAAATTTAAAATTTACATCTTGTAAAATTACACTTAGCACATCAGATGTACAAGTTTCAAGTATCATTTCAAACATTATACAAGTTCAAAGGTATCCCAATGCAGTCTACTTTTTTATACAGTGTATTTACAAGCACTCATCACAGTGGATGACTTACTCCACTGTTTTCATTTATTCGACACAAATGTCCATCAAATACTTATTTTCAGGTGTCCATTTTTAAAGAAACAGATATGTGATAAATGCTGATAATGGAGTATCAGGCTATATCTGTGCATTTATTCTCAAATATTTAGCACAGTAAATTTTGTTCCACTGACAGAAATCTGCTTTGTGCCGTCTGTCATTTAGCTGGGCACTGAAAGTAGTCCATTTTCATCAGCCGTATCCAGAATTTTACAAATTACCGGTGATTCCACCTGAGAAAAACAAAGACGACGAGTTGAGATCTGACAACTGAGACAGCAAAAAGAGGCCATTTTCCCACATCAACGCCCCAGATACAATCAACTAATTCAATACGGATCAGAGTGACAACCTGCATGATTCAGCTGACTGTATAAACTCAGCTAGATAACTGAAGGAAGCTGCAAGCCCATAACATTAAATATCAGACATCCTTATAGTTGGAGTATTATTGCCCTATTAAATGATGTAAGGAAGCAGGTAAGCTCTGCAAGAGCCTGTGCTATGATAATCACTTTTTGGTGCCCATGACTTGTCCACTTCCAACATGGTTACTTTTTGGGACTGTTTAAAGAGTTTTTAAACTACTGAAATTACAATTTATTTATATTGGCAACAGAGGGAGACACCAGCTTTTTTCCAACTTTATTTGGAGGCTGGAGATGTGCTAATGTGCATGTTATTTTCCCATCGCTTCCCACAGTATTTAACTAAGTGCAGTACTGTAAACGATGTAGAATTTGTAACAAGAAATTGTCAAGGTAAACAGCTGAGATGCTTTCAAAAGCAATCTAGATGAGCGTCTGAGAGAAAAGGATTAGAAAGGATAGGGAAAGGCTGAGGTAAGATAGGTTTACCATTGATGAGAAACTAAGTGCACCAGTCCAGTTAATGCTGAAGCTATGCGGGCCAATCAGTGGCTGAAAATTCTGTAGTGAGTAACTCACCTTCTGTCTCTCCAAAGCCTTTCCACCATCTACAAAGCACAAGTCAGGAATGGCGTGGGATACACTCCATCACCTGGACGAGTGCAACTCTAACAAAGTCAAGAAGCTACATACCATCCAAGACAAAGCAACTCACTTGATCAGCACCATTACATGCAAGTTCCCCTCCAAATCCCACACTTCCTGACTTGGATCACTGTTGCCAGAATTCCAGTCCCAACAACACTGAATGTACTTGCACCATATGGATTGCAGCGGTTTGAGTTGGTGGTTCACCACCACCTTCTCGAGGACAATTAGGATGGGCAGTAAATGTTGGCCTAGCCAGCGACTCCCAAACCCCAAGAATAAGAAAATAAGAAACTAAAAGGGATAAATGGAAAAAATACAGACAGAAAATGTTAACTCTGCAAGATATTACGACAGGTACACTACTCACCCCCAGAATGTACTGGCAGGTTTGTGGCTCAAGCATGTAGATTGTAACTGCATGAGGAGACTCTGATTCCTTACACCTGTAATAGAGTATACATCTATTTAAATGCACAAAGTACAAAGAAAATATAAGTGTGACTGAATTTACAAAATACTTCGAGTCGACGCTGTCCAAAAAAAAATCAAACCAGCTGCGCAGAACTTGTAATTGCATAACATTTTCATGTAATAATACGTCACAAGGCATGTCACAGGCACATTACAAAATACAATTTGATCCAAGCTACAAAAGGAGATATTAGGACAAATGGCCAACCTTGGGTCAAACAAGTTTTGAGGTGCATTTTAAAGGAGGAAAAAGAGATGGGAAGGTAGAGATTTGTGGAGACAATAGTTCAGAGCCCAGGTCACCGATGGCGCAGTGATTCAAATTGGGGATGCTCAAGATGTCAGAATTAGAACTGTGCAAACATCTCCAATGGTTCAGGGGCTGGAGGAACTTACAGTCAGGGAGGAGTAAAGCCAGAAAGGGATTTGAAAACAAGGGTGAGAATTTTAAACAAAAGTGTATCGATTTGGAGCTGAAAAAAATTGAGTTAAATCTGTAAGACTGGAGAAAGACAGGTTTTGTAGTGTGGCAGCAAGAGACTAAACTTACTTCAATTTTACCACTACTTGTCGTGGTTTTCCTGTCAAATCACAAAGATCACCATTTCCATAAAAATGTGAAACAACCCTGAAAAAAATGAAATTAACTGCAATTAGAACAGCATTTACAACATTAATTCTCAGCGAATATTAAAAATGTGAACATGTACTAGGCTACTTTGCTAATGTTTCATGGAGATTCAAATTAGAAGCTTCATTATCCCCAAGAAAACACTAAACGAAAGTTGAAATCAACCAAAAAAACCTTCAGAACTTTTGCCAAGCAAAATTTAATTCCAGAGTTATAGTTGTAGTTTTCACCTGCAACTGAGTCATGGCACAGAAAAACAATTACATTGTTCAACATGATAGGTTCAGAGAAAGGTCACTTGTACAGAAGTGACCAAAATATTGCTAATTTCCTCAAAAACTGGTCTACAATCTCTAGCAACAATTAAAACAAATTTCTACTACAATTTAAGACAATTTCTCCAAAATCACAAAACTTAGAATGAATGTTTAACGCTTGCGTAGGTTTCCTCCAGGTGCTCCGGTTTCCAAGTTCTGTTTTGGAGAGGGTACAGAAAAGATTAACCAGGATGTTGCCTGGTATGGAGGGCATTAGCTACGAGGAGAGGTTGGAGAAACTTGGTTCGTTCTCACTGGAACGACGGAGGTTGAGGAGCGACCCGATAGAAGTCTACAAGATTATGAGAGGCATGGACAGAGTGGATAGTCAGAAGCTTCTTCCCAGGGTGGAAGAGTCAATTACTAGGGGGCATAGGTTTAAGGTGCGAGGGGCAAGGTTTAAAGGAGATGTACGAGGCAAGCTTTTTTTACACACAGAATAGTGGGTGCCTGGAACTCGTTGCCGGGGGAGGTAGTGGAAGCGGATACGGTAGTGACTTTTAAGGGGCGTCTTGACAAATACGTGAATAGGATGGGAATAGAGGGATATGGTCCCCGGAAGGATAGGGGGTTTTAGTTCAGTCGGGCAGCATGGTCGGTGCTTGGAGGGCCGAAGGGCCTGTTCCTGTGCTGTAAGTTTCTTTGTTCTTTCCTCCCACAATCCAAATATGTGCAGATTAGGTGGATTGGCCATGCTAAATTGCCCCTTAATGTGAGGGTAAATATGTGCGTTACGGGGATAGGGCCTAGATGGGACAGTTGTTGGTCCAGGCTCGATGGGCCAAATGGCGTCTTTCTGCACTGGAGGGATTCTATAATTCTTCCTCACGAGTGAGTTCAATCCCTCACTTTAGAAGATCTAGCCTCCGAATTCTCTCTAAAGCCGCTCCAACTTGGACACAACAACTGCCCAGTGGTTCAATCTCTTTTTCAGAGCTCTAACTGCTAGGGGCTTAACAGCACCCAGGACTTTACTGAGAGCTGTAAACTGCAAGAAGCCCAAACTGAAACTAACCCCTTCTCCCTGCAAACACACAAATACAGTCAAACCAGGAATTTTCTCAAACTCCACCAAGCTCATAGCCTACTGTGGTCTATCCTCAAATGAGCCTCCAAGCCAATTATCCCTGCTTTATAATTTCTCCAGTTAAGCAAGCCCACTGCTGCTTATGGTTCAATTTTTTCTATTTCAGCTCTATTAAACAAACATTTGTAACCTCCTGAACTGCCAATTCCTTTTAGGTGTTCTGGCAACCTCTAAAGCTCAGTATTTCAGTTCTTACCTTCACAGCAACAATCTCCTCAGCCCTAAGCATTACCTCTAAAATATCAACATGAACCACGAACTAGGTATTGTAGATATTCGTCACAATCTCCTCTACTTTTCGAAGCTTTCACATCTTTCCTCCTGAAGCGTGGTGCCCAAAATTGTCCATATGTTCCAGCTGAAGCCTACCCTGTGCATTCTGTATTACAATCTTACACATTTACCTCACTTTCTGTGTCCCATCTTCTCGCCATTGGTAAGCCCTTGCTGAACTTTTTGTAGCCCATGTGACGTGCTCTTCTTTATTCCAGGTGCCAACCACTATGATGCTTTTCCCAGCTCCTTTATCCTTCAAGATAATATAGAAAATACCAGTAATTATTTTGTGACATTCTCATTGCTCCAGCTTAAAATAAAAGAGATAAAGTGTTCATCAGGATGGAGGTAATCATTATTAGAAAACTATTTTCCGAGGAAAACTGACAGGTTGGGATAGTACTAGCCGTTCATCTTTGGTCCTGGATTTGAATCCAACTCTGCCCAATATAATAACATTTCCTTCTGTCATCTGGCTGTAAGAGCCCTAGGCAAGTATGTCTTAACCCTAAATCCCACACCAGCCCCCAATTTGGCAGTAAAGTTGCAATCTCCCTGAGATATAGTTTGGAAAATCAAAATAATGCAGCACGGACAACTCTGAGGCAAAAATATGATGGGGAAGAGTAAAGAGAGCTTGAGTCTGTACCTAATGATACTTTATTGGACTGTTAGCTCTATCAATATCCTAATTATAAAAAATATACTTTTTTCCATTTTCTTTGCATCCAGTACCAGCACTTGGCACTTCAAGGCTTTCAAGCATAGCGTCGATTATATGCCTGGTAAAGACGGTTTGCCGCCCTCTTACAATTTCCCATCAACACAATTTCAGACAAGCACCAATGCTTAATGCCACCAATCATTATTCTCTTCCTTACTAAAACTTAAATCAGCTTGCAACAAATTACTGTTAACATTATGTTGTGATCTGTGCCCACTAAGGACTGTATGCACACAGATGTGAGTGAATGAATGAATAAGCAAATGTGCTGTTTCTTTGCCAATATTCTCCTCTTCCTTCAAAGAGCTGAACTTCTTGGTTGAGCATCCCAGTTGAGCTTGATCATGTTCTTGACCACATATGAATATTTCCAGGAGTGCGCACCGGACAGTGATTAGGGGCAAGTAGTCAGGATGATTTATCCTCCAAAGCTTCTTCCTTTCTCCCATCACCAAAGTAGCAACCCTAGGATCACCTGGGCTGAGATCAGTTAATTCAACAGAAACTGAACTTGCGATCTTCTTGGTTCAGCTGTTCATTCTCAACCAGATGAGCCATGGGAAAAATATCCATGGAGGCGTCAACCCTTAGTTTGAGTATTCAAACCTAGCTGCCAGAATTGAAGTTAAAATTTACAGAGCTACCTGGCTTTCCCAATTCTAATTTCAGGGATATTCGTTACACACAAACATGAAATAGTTAAAATGTTTACATAGCTACATTGATAACTATTTATATTAATGCTTGTGAACTTCTTGCACCCCATACTATAGACAGTTTGCAAATGCACAGGGAGTAGTGCTAAATCATCTTTACCTTTTAAAAGGTAACCTGTAACAGGTTAGCAGATTTCACTGAAGTGTACTCTTACATCATAATGATCAATAATGACAACAGGAAATGAGAATCATGATTATCCATTGCTATTTAACATTACGGGGAATACAGATTTTGTATCCTGAGTCTCCTGGGTTTGCTTGGATTTAGAGGCCCTTCGTTTAAATTCCAGCCCCAGCATTTGAAGTGGAGTTGGCGTGTGAAATTCCCAGGACGGGCACAGCACATTAGTGCGGTGGGAGATACTTTATATCCAAAATAAAAAGCATCCCTCCCAGAGTAAACTGTCATAAATGAAGAGCTAGTGCTGATATGGGTGATGAGCTGTTTCCTTCGGTGCGACAATTTCTATGATTCAAAGCTGTGCGCTGTGACAACTCTGGCAGATAATCAGGAAGGAGATGAAAGCTCCACCTCATGCTCCAATGGTACCTTTGGAAAGAGATGTAGAAAGCTTTTAGTAGAAAAGTCCCTGGCTGACCCAAGTTATGTTTCATGGATTGATAGAGATTGACAAGTCACAAGGTAGCAAAATTGACCTTTGGTCAAAGTGTGGTTTTGGCCACTATAGGAAAAAATGAGAAAATATTAGTTTCTATTTCCTAATCTGAAAATATTTGAAGTTAAGATTCAAATCTTAAGATTCAAACCTCTGGTTTGGGGCTACAACATGTTCTCCAGAGAGATATGCTGATACTACTGAATCATGTGGACGCAAATTAAAACACTTCAACATTTTGCAGCATCATGTCAGATAACTCATTTATTATGCCTTGAGTGCTTGGATTAATCATGTGGATCTACATACTTAATCAGCAAATAACATTCCTCCAATATAAATTACCGTGTAAGTTTTAAGTGAGGGGCAATGCAGTTACTGACGTTCTTCACTTTGATTTTGGGGTCAGTTTAGCTCAGTTGGCTGGACAGCTGGTTAGTGATGCAGATCAATGGCAACAGTGTGGGTTCAATTCCCACAACAGCTGAGGTTATTCACGAAGGCCTGCCTTTTCAATCTTGCCCCTTGCCAGAGGTGTGGTGATCCTCCGGTTAAAATTACCACCAGTCAGCTCTCCCCCGAGGGGAAAGCACCTTATAGTCATCTGTAGCTATGGCAACTTTACTTTATAATCCTCAGAGGTAAACAAAAACACTGCAAATACTCAGCAAATCAAAGAACATCTGTGGAGAGAAGCAGAGTTAATGTTTCATCAGTTCTGATGAAAGGTCATCTCAACATGAAATGTTAACTCTGTTTCTCTCTACAGATGTTGCCCGACCAGTTTGATATTTCCAGCAGTTTTTGTTTTTATTTCAGATCTCCAGCATCTGCAGTATTTTTGTTTTTGTACTCAGTCCTCTGGTTTTGTACAGGTACGTGCAATGCTGGCTATAAGCTTAATTTTAGCTTCAAAATTCTTGATTCTTCTCAGATGCAATCCCAAAACCCAAACTAAAAACCTTTAAAAATGCAGTCTTATTGAAAGTGAAATACCACTTATCCAAATACACATACCTCATGATACTGCTGCACATGCTTACCATAGCAGAATTCGTACTTCCACCATCCTACACCCTGTTAATACAAAGTTGAAATGCCATGAAACAAATAATGCAACAAAAAGACATTTCAGGAATGTACGGCTAAACTACAGAAATTGCAAACACCAGCAATTTGAGGATGCTTCACTCAATCATTCCTAAATTAAATTCCCTTACGCTACCATTAAACTAAACATATCTAAGGATAGGTGGAAAGTTCAACTCGTGCAATGGAACAAAGCAATTCTAAAACATTTTATAGTTGCATCATTTGTCTTTGAGGGCCTAATACACTTTAGGGTATTTTTAGTATTTTCAGCTAACAGTGGTCTTCCTATACTATACACTATCCATAATGAGCATTCACATCCCCAGCGAAAACACTGCAGCTGTCCTGAAAATACCTGATGGAAGATGCAAAGAACAAACTTGGAGGATGGGAAAGTTTGAATTGGAAACTACCTCCAGTCTTTTCTCTGTCTTTTAAATCATTTAAAAGAAACCAGTTTGTAATTGTGGATACAATTCAATTTCAGATTCTCTATTTGATTTGCTGGCTTAGGGATGTTCACTTTTAGAACTAGGGATCTGGAACTAATAAATAAACCTGCGGCATGGTTTTGTACAAAGCCTGATGCACAATAGATTCAACGACTCTCTTGCACAAAAATGGCAAGACATCATAGACGTAAAGGTGACATGACATTCATTCAAAAATTAAGATTTCCACAGACAACAAAAACAGACTTACCCATACGCAAGACGATCAAGACAGAACATACAGCATAGAAACTGGCCGTTTGGTCCAACTATTATGTTCTGGTGCTTTTACCCCACTGAGTTTCCTCCCATTCCAGCTTCCTTATCTCAGTTTTTCATTATACCTTTAGTTTATTTTCTCTCTGTAGTTTTTCAGTTTCCTTTTGAAAACACCTAAGCTACATATCTTAGCCACCTCTTGTGGTAATGAGTTCCATCTTCTAGCCACAGAGTAAATTCCTCATTTCTCTGGCCCATAAGTTTTACATCTTATATTCATGGCTCGTAAGTTTTGGATCCTCCCACAAATGGAAGCACTCTCTCCACATCGATCCTGTCCATTCCTTTCATAATTTTAAAGATCTCTACCAGGTCACCTTTATGCCTTCTCTGTTTTAGGGGAAAAAGGCCCAATCTGTTTAAACTTCCCTAATAACTGTAATCCCTCGGTCTGGCACCATATTTGTAAATGAGAAGGCACACAGGTCAGGTGAAAGAACTCAGGGACATGCCTTGGTCCTACAGACAATTCTGCATGAAGTCTGCCTGATATATATCTTGCTTTCCCTCTTTATTCTCCCACACAAAATACATTGAAGTGATTTGACCACAAACTGTAACCAGTGTTTAGCAAACAAATTAAATCTGTCACATATTTCTATTACCAGCTCACAGCACAGAAAGCAATGTCTCTCATGCCTATGGCAACTGATCCCATAGCTCTGTATCTCCTTGACCTTCAGATGTAATGGTATTTGCTCAGATATTCTGAGCTGTTCCATGCTCCAACAATTCTTTGTGCACTTTTTCCCCAATTACTCTCCTCATTGGCACTGTGATCATTTCAAACTTGATTCTTATCCACTGACTCTCCAACCAACTGAGAGCCTTTTTCCTTATTTTGCTTCAATTTCCCTTTTCACCTTCTACAACACTTTCTATATTCATGATTCAGTCATGTTAGAAAGGAGGCACAGGACAAAATCCCAGCTAGGTTTGTTTATTTTTCACTAGAGCCCAGCCCTTTACCTTAAAGGAATGTATTTATTTGGCCATTTACCCAGGCCATATTTGAACAATTCCCACTGCTGATCGGTTATCCCAACTATCAACTTCATTTCCTGATTAATTGGAGCTTGATTCCTGCCTATCTCATGGAACACTGACTTTTATCTTTAACTCTTATCATTTTATAATTTCACACTGAACTTATTAAAATTGGCATCAACTTTGAGCTTTATTTCTCAAAGGTATAAAGTTTCACCCAAGTGACAATTTTATATTTAATGCAATGATCTCCAACATAATCAGCATTTTTATGATTATCCTTCAATAATATCAAGGAAAAGCTGGACTCTTACCCCATGGAAACAATAGGAGCCACTTAGAAATTCTTGGATGAGCTGTTCATCAGTCAGTTTGGAGATGTGAGTAGTTCCCACAGCCACTGGTTGTTGTCCTCCAACACTGATTGACTTGTGAGATAAAAACTGCTCATCACGTGTAGATTTTGTGTCCAGTTCCTATCATAATCCAATATGAAAGCCATTTTCAATGTCATTAATTCAAATGCATGTGGACTATAGAAATAGCTTGTTTGCTTATCTCTCAAGTACATTATAGAAATTAAAAGAATGCCTGCTGCTTATTTGAAAGTTACACAGAACAGACATATCTGGAAATTACTTCTAAAAAAAAAATTCCAAGCAACAAATGTTTCCAGACAGTCCATCTGATTAATATAGAATCCCTACAGTGCACAAGACACCATTCAGCCCATCAAGTCTACACCATCTCTCTGACAGAGCATCTAACTCAGGCTCTCTCCCCTGCCCTATCCCTGTAACCCCAAACATCTACCATGGCTAATCCATCTAACCTACATATTTTGGGACACTGTGGGGCAAATTTAACATGGCCAATCTGCCTAACCTGCACATCTTTGCAGGAATAATCTCCTCATACTGTACATTTCATATCTTCAAATGTATTGTCAACTTTTAACCATCAGTTTGACATAATTTTGTAAAGCATTCAAACCACACTTAAACATACCAAAGTTGATATGTATAACAATAACAATGTCAAAATAAGATAAAGCAAATAAAGCCCATAGCATCAGCAACATTGATGCTTAATCACAATATGCTAAATCATAGCTGTGAAATGGGTCCATCCTGAAACACCTCATGTTAGTATTCAGGAGTACTGGAGAGGAGGTGCGAAACTGGAACTACTTTTTCCAAACACGAAGAAAAGAAATGACAGTGACTGGAAGACCACGTGCTCAGCTGGTGAACTACACCAGGCAGACACCAAAATAATATTTTAATCAGCACTTTAATAACTTGAAATAGATTTTCAAAAATAGGATTCAGTTATTACAACTCAATTGTCCTGATCAAACAGAAATTGTTAATGCTTAAACCAATAACCAGCAACATAGAATCTGAAGATGCAATTACATCAGTAGTTGCAATTGGTATTTACAGCAGATTTTAACCAAAGATGTCAGTCTTAAGGAACTTTAGCTGTCAACTCATTTAAAACAAATACATGCTGATAGGTAAAGGTAAATGCCAAAATAAATGTCCTCAAATTTTATTAAATTGTTTTTAAAACAGGTACTAAAATACAAAGTTTGTATTTCCCAAACAAAAATGGAACTAAATTATGTGGCAAAAGCCAGCAACAGGTTTCCTGAGCTAGTTGTGAAATTATTTTAAAATTCTGTTGGTAAAACAGTTACCTCTTGAGCTCTTTGGGTAGTGAAAGGTGGTTTCATCATATCCTCCTGCTGTTTTTCTAACTGTTCGAGACTTTGAGGCCTTAATGGAGAGCCGTGTACTGATTGGCAAAATATGTCATTAACAGGGGAGGATTTAAATCTATGCAAAATAAAAACAAGGTTAACACTCACAAATGGCATCAAATTCGGAGTTACTACCAAAATGTGGTTAGAACATTTAAGCTACCGAGGTTACAAATCATGCAATGTTTGTGTATCTATTTTAAAGATTACACAGTACAGTTGGCTATTTTACCTGTATTTAGGATGGCTGCACAATAGTGGTGTCAAGATTACTAGTTCATATTCACAGGTGGTGACTTCAGCAACCGAGAGGATCTCATGTTTGGCTTCAGGGTGGCAGACATACATTACAGTGGTAACTCTTGGTTTGTTCTGTTTTAGGCTGCAAGGTGTACCATTTCCCATTACCACTGGGTAATAAGGAGTGATCTGTCCTTCTATGTTTTTGGTGTGAACCTTAAAACAAAATAGTCACTTTAGCACATTTACCTTTCAACAACTCTGAACAAAATTGAGCGTTGGTACTTAATGACAAGGGGAAGTATTCACCACACACAAAATAGCAGCAGATATTCCAGTAACAAAAACATTAAAGACTTGTCTTCTCTATAAAGAGGATAGCCAGTTTTCATCCTTTACACAGTACTTTTGCAAGAGATGTAAAAGAAAGTTGACATTGTAAAAAATAAAGCCTCTTGTACAAAATCTCACACAAGTTCAAATTCAGAAAAACATTAAAAAATTATATGTAGCCCATAAAAGGACTATATCAGAAATTAAACCTCTACAGTTAACAAGAGAAAGCACAAGTTTTTTATTCATATATTATATCCCATTTGATTCAGTTAAATAATTTAGATTATCTGAACGTTAATTTATGTACTTCACAATTTGCAACATTATTTGTATTAATTCTATTCTTTAGTGCATGAAATGATTAAATTATCCAGTAATTTGAATTGAACAAACACAAGGTGGGAATTTAGATGAACTAAGACGTGAAATTATAATACAAAAACAAATCAACTAGAGCAACTTCAGTTTAAGAGGCGCAACAACCCAGAAGACAACCTACAGCTACAATGATACCACTGAAAAGTCCGTTGTTTTTGGCAGCGAAAGATATGCAAAAACCAGGTTGATGATTTAGCCAAGCTCATTTTAAGGGTGCCAACCAGTGAGTGAAGTTTACAACAGCAAGTGATTTGGTTGTTGGTAATGATAACTTACTCAACATTGGGGTGGTAAGGTGGCACATTGGTTAGCACTGCTGCCTCTCAGCACCAGGTACCCGGCTTCAATTCCAGCCTTTGTGGAGTTTGCACGTTCTCTCTGTCTCTGCATGGGTTTCCCCCACCGAGTACTCCGGTTTCCTCCCAAAATCCAAAGATGTGCAGGTTAGCCATGGTAAATGCATGGGGTTACAGGGATAGGGCAGAGGAGATAGTGGGATGCTCTTTTGGAGAGTAACTGCAGACTCGATGGACCGAATGACCTCTTTCTGCATTGTAGGGATTCTATGATTGCTAATTAAGGAGTTTCAAACAGGTTTGTTTTAGGGACGGTCAAGATACATTGTCTTTGTCATTCAGTTCTTGCAAAATTACTAACAAGAAACTAATGAAATTTTTCAAATTGTTCCTCAATCCATTTCTTACACTGAACAGACTGACCTTTGTACAGTATACAAAATATTTAGGAATAGCAAGAAATTTCCATTAATAGCAATTGATTTGTGTGCATATTTTGAAAATGTTTCATTCATAGAATAATCTAGTATCCAGTCACTTTTCTCCCATTGGGAAGAGAGGTGAATTCACCCAATTATCACCCAACAAAAACCATTCATGAGAACCTGTCTGCCAAGGTGGTTTATCAGCATCTTGAGTGAGCATATTTACAGAAACTAACTTCGTTTTGTGTTAAAAAGGTTTAAAATATTGCTTCTGATTTGGATAACAGGTTTGTAGAACTAGAATTGTTGCTAAACCACAAAATCCAGGCCAAATGATTGAGCACTGCAGTACTGCTTCGATTCCCAAATCCTTATTAATAATGTCACATGGTGGTGGGGTTTCAGATAATACAAAACTATCGTACCACTGCTGGCAAAAACAGCCACGGATCTACCTTTGGGCATAGCACTCATGAACAAACTAACAGTGGAGTTATAGTGGGTGATAAGATGGCATTTAGGATGCAATTTGTTCAAAGTATTAATAATGTCCAAGATTTAAATCCTATAATCTTATGAAACTATTTCCATTACCTAATTTCAGGATTACAGAACAAGTTCCTGTTAAATAGGGACCAGCTATTATTAAAAATGATCATTTGGCCATAAAGTGCTGGGTACGTAAATGCAAGTGCTTCGTTAACCTGTCAGAATTTTGTACAGGGTGTCCTCACTTAAACTTGTCGCTGTGTTCTCAAGATTGTGACTTTTGGTGAATTATAGGTTCCTATAGCAATCAATGTCAAAGCCAGAGTTAGGTTTCTTCAGACATTCCTGCCCACAAAATTAACAATGTACAAGTTGAAACATTATACCATGCATGTACAGCACCATACTTCCCTAGCTGAAATAACTTGCAAACTAAAATACATCTCTAAATGTATAAGAAATAACATATACAATATTTCTTGAAAATTACACTCACCTACAGTACTTTATTCACCAGGCTCCATCTAGTGGCAGATGTTGGTTGACACAGGTAGCAACTGAAGTCCCAGAACTACCTGGACCGACCAATTTCTACCATTAGATGAAGCTCAACTGAGTTCAGAACAGGAGCCAGAAGCACAGCCACCGAAGGACAAACCCCAGAGACTAGGGTAAGAGGGCAGGTGGCAAAGCCTGGAGGTGTAGGAGGCAGAGGGAAGAGGGAATGAGGGTGGCAGAGGAAGCGCTGAGGGAAAGGATACGTTAGCAAGCAGGCCCCAGAAGAGGTCAGCAACAAACAACATTGAAGTGAAACTGGTGATGCTAAATGGATGTATCGACACTTCTTTATTAACAACATTAAAGTGAAATGTTAAGTGAGTCAATTTTAAGCGAAGATCAACTGTAATTGAAAACTAACAGATCTGAATCATCCTGCAAAAGTGTGAGTTGGAAGCAATTACAATAAGGCTGCATTCTACTTACTTTCAATTTCTCCGTTTCAGATTCTTCTGGCTGTTCTGTGGTGGAATCTAGACAGAAAGAGAAATCTAAACTGTTTGAAATACAACTGAATGTTCATTAATTGTTCATACATAATTTTACTCTGTTTACAGGACAAACTCTTCTGATCCTGTTAGAAACCTAACTTCAGAGAAGTCAATTATAATGGGCAGCGATTTCCATATCGTCACTATTCCTATCAGAACACAATACTAATTCTTAGAATCCCACTCCATTCCTTCCTCCAGCTGTCTGTCTGTCTGTCTTGGAGTCGATGTTTCGACATGTTGACGTTTATTTTGCTACTCAAGTTAGTCTCAGAGAAAGACAACACTGGTGAAGGATAACTGCATGAATTTTACTTCGGTGCACCACATCTTTTAAACCTATTTTTAAAGAGTTTCCATGCTGTTCTAGAAAGGGACTATGATTCATTTTATTTCCAGCATTTTCTGTTTTGCATTCCACATCCTGATCTATTACTTGATTCCTTGAAGCAGGTTGAGAAAATGTGCATAAACTGATAAGGAATGAAAGTGCGTAAAAAATATATGTATTGAATTAAAAATGTTTCCATTGTACAGCGTTCAAACGAAGTTTCAGCTTGCGGAACCAGTGACAGAAATTAAACACATTTTTGTTCCTAAACCAGGAGTATCAGATTATTTCTTAGTTTGCAATCAGCTCATCTCTCTAATCTCGTCCAAGCCTTCATGAATTCTATGTTGCTCCAACTCCTGCCTTGTGCACTCCCCCACTCCCTGCACCCTAGTGTTAGTGGTTGTGCCTTCAGCCACCTAAGCTATGAGATTTCTTTCTTTTGTTGGTCACCAGTTCTCACATCTTCTTTCGCTTATGTCAATTCTTATCTCATTGTGCCCTTGTAAAGCACCTCACATTGTTTTGTACTCTGTTAAAAGTGCGATATAAATACAAGTTGTTGTGGATTTCTGAAGTCACACAGTGCAAACTGACATTATAGTGAGTGGCAAAACAGAAGTGAACAATCCATACCTTACTTCTAGCTACAAACAGTATCTAAAATGATCAAGTCTAAAAGGGTTATTTTAAATTGTTGCTCCATGAATGTGAACAGTCTTTCATCTCAATTATCATGTAAACCACTTCTCGATGGAGCATGCTATTTGCAAACCTAAGAAGATACAGTGCTGCATAAATGAAAATTCAGTGCTTTCTGAATGACATTGCTACTTACCTTTGGTCTCAGAATCCACTGGCGTGCTCATGGTACCAAGGTAATATTCCTGAATATTAACTTTCTGCTAAATCGAAGATATATAAAACTTAGCAGTGCAATCATTTAAAAGTTGGTAAGACTATAGGCTGATAAAGTGAGGCACAGTACCTGGCCAGTTTCTTTTTCTTCATGGTATTGGCGAATGTGTTTTCCATGACATACTTCATATGTCCAGTAAGATTCAATCTGCGGTGTATAAAGAGTTTGATTAGAAATATTCAGCAAGTGGTATTTGCACACAAATGAAAGATCATAAAAGATATATACAAGTCAAACAATTATTGTACAAACCATAAAATCATGAAATTAAAAAAGTGTTACCATTTTAAGAGGTGTGGCACAGACTTCTATAACTGAGTTAAAAACAGAAAATGCTGGATAAACTCAGCAGACTTGGCAGTTTCTGTGGAGAAAGAGAGAAACACGTTTTGAGTCCATATGATCCTTCTACTGAAATTTTTGTAGAAGGGTCATATAGGTTCGAAACGTTAACTATGTTTCTCTCTCCACAGATGTGGCCAGACCTACTGAGTTTATCCAATATTTCCTGTTTTTATTTCAGATTTCCAACATTCACAGTATTTTGCTTCTATAACGGAGTACAATGTTGTAGGTCTTCCAAAAAGTAAAGGTTACCAGTCTACCCAGAGAATGAAGTGAAATCCCTTGTTTGTGCATTTTGTCTTTCTGGTTATGATACTTGTCCTCACTATGATGATACTTGGGTTTGGAAGGCAGTACATTAATCACTTTACCTGATGTAGTTTTGGTTATGAAATGTCAAGTTTCTTAAACAGTAAATGGATAATTGATCAGCAGTGATAACAGAATGGATTTTACAGTAGTTACAAGGTGAAGCTCTGACTGGACATAGAAGAGGAGGTTTAAATTCCACATGTTTTATAAAAGAAAGAAAAACGATGCCTTGATACATGAGTGAAAAATGATTAGCCATCCTTGGACATATCACTAACTACATTGAGAAACAAGTCTACAATTTGGAAGTAAAATGAAATCTAATAAATTAGGGGCTAACTGATGAATACTTCATACTGACACTTGTTTAATATAGTGTTACAGGAGAAGACTTTACCTATTATTTGCACTTTTCTGAATGGTTAAGAAGCAAAGTTGAGATGCAAAGTAACAATGAGTTACTATCCACTTATCAATATGGAAAAAATACTAGACTGTTCTTAATAGGATGAGATATTCTTTCCCGCATTAACACAATACCATGTGGCAGTGCCTTGGTATCCAGTAAAAAGAACAAAACCCCATCCCAAATTTGATCAGAAAATTGTGTGAAAGTGTGATCTAAAGACTACATTGTCCAGCCCAGGGAAGTGATTTACCATGGCTTCAAACAGATTCTGTGAATTAATTAATCGGAAACAACTTTACCCTGTAAGAACAACTGCTCTGTTTGAAGAGTGGTTCCAATAGCTCACCAGGCCCATGGCCTTTGTAATCATGTTCTTCATCCTAAATGTATAAAAGGAAAAATTAACTGCACAGAAAAGTATGCATTTCAGTCAGATTAGGAACTCACCCTACTGCAGACAGTTACCATTCAAGAAAATATAATGAAAACAGGCCTCTCATTGTGTCACAGGTCAGTGATTTGTGGATTCGATAATATTGCAACTTTAAAATGAATTGCATGTTTTGCACCCACTGTAAACACAACTATACCAGGTTCAAGACTTGTTTCCCCAAAGTAAAATTGGTTCCATTTTATTTTATATTCAACCTTCACAGAAATTTTAGAAAATCTTCTGCTACATTAAGAGTATTTCTATGGAGTTAAGCGATTGAAATAGGCTGCTAGACAGAAGTACGTGCCATGCTACAACATTCATTGAAACATATTTTCTGTTAGAGGCTTGGTAGCACAGGACTTGAATTTTGCTCAAAAGAGATATACTGTCGAAGCTTTTCATCTTGCACTCATCAGGATGGATACAACATTGCCAAATTTCAGCAGCATGTCTCTTTACTTAGCAATATTTTCTGTGGCGGAGTGAAACCAATCAGCCTTGTGTAATAAAAACAATTGACAATGCCACAGCAAGCATAATTATAATACAGTATATGATTTACTTTAACTTCACAAAAAATAGTAACAAAATGCTATCAAATGTCTTCAGATTTGACGTAATTATCTTTCCGTTTCTACCCTCGTCACACTTATTTCACCATGGTCAGTCTATAGCAGTAAGTTAAACCGTACATTTAGACTATATGAAAAATACACAGCTGTCATTAAGACAACGCAGTAACTGATTTGGAGGGCTCTGATGACTGTTAGGAACCTTGGACACACTCCCAAGTTGTTGGCAAGATCGAATTAGGGCCCCAATAATGTTTTATGGTAGACAAATTGAGATTCAAGACATTTGCTCAGTGAACAAAGCCAAGGTTCCATGGGTTTTGAACAAACAAAAATACACATTACTATCGATAGAAGGATAAAATAATTTACAATATCTATCTTGTACTCTAACATTCAGGGCTATTATGAGATACATATGAATTAACAGGCAAACTATGGTCAAATATACCACAGTGCATAATAAATGTCAAATGCAACCAAAACGAATTCCATGGATTCTCAACAATCTACCTAGATGTCCCTAACACTGAGTCAACCAGTCTCACTGAAACTCTGTCTTTCTCCCAGGAGTTCTAACCTTCATCTACGAAGATCTGAACTTGGACCTCTCTCCAAAAGATGCTGCAACTTGGGTAGCTTCAATAATGGCCCACTTCGCAGGGTTTCAATCTCACTTTCCTTCCTCCTGGATTTCCAACTATGTTCAAACATCAACTCTCAAGCACAAGCAGAACACTACTGCTCCAAAGGAGTACCTTTGTCCCAATGGCTTGCAGCACAGAGTCTCCAATCTTTGGCTATCTTCTTGGATCTTCAGCACTTCATCTGAGCTCTCTTCAATTAGCAGACTTGGACAATGCCACAACAACACTACCTTGAGATTTCAATCTCACTTTCCGAGATTCCATTCCCCTGGGTTGCTGAGAACGCACCCAAGCATCAAATTTGCAGACACAAATTAAGATCTTTGGCTGTGCTGAGGAGAACACTACTGCTCCAAAAGGATACCTTTGTCCCAACTGCCCGCTTCAATTACCAAGGCTTCCCCTGAGCCCTATTTATTTAAAGTCTGTTTCCCTGCAGCCTGTTCTCTAATTGGAGCCGGCTTCTCTGCTCTGTTCCTTAACATAATTGGACCTATCTTTGTTCCCTGTATTTATCCCTTACTTGGGACTCTTCTTTTTGGGATATCTCCCTGTCCCCTCTCCTTGCCCACTGTCTGGTACACTTCTTGGGACCTTTCTTTGTTTTCTGTCTGGGACATCTCCTGTTATGGAGCTCTGCTCCCAGTCACCTGACCTGAGATTTTGTGCTGTTTTTCTAGACACAAATGAATTGGGCCCCAAAAAGCACAGAAATGCTGATCGGCACACGTGCAGCATGGTCTCAGCCTATGTGGGAGCTCCAAGGTTTCTTGGGACTTGGACTTCCCGACCTCTGCACTCAAAGTTAAGGCAAATTGGGTGTCATAACAAGAAGAAACAAAACTCATCAGCTTTCATGGAACTTTTACAATGTAACGCACTCATGGAGTGTTCTCAGGGCTGGGGGCATCACAGAAGTGGGGTAAACAGCTATAGAAAGTAACAACAATATAGGATGGGGGAGCAAGCCATGATGGGATGCAAGGATGTGCATTATAATATCCAATTTGAGGCACTGGTGGACCAGGAGCTAACAGCAAGGACAGGAGAGATGGGCGAGTGGTACCTAATGGGTGACAGGATAAAGGTTGTAGAGTTTAAGTTTATGAAGGGTAGGTAATGCAAGGTCAACTAGGACAGCACTGGAAATAATGAGTGTAAAGATAACAAACACATAAATAAAAGCTTCAGCGTCAAATGATAAGAGGAAGAAACAGCCAGCGTTATAGACTTGGAGCTAAATGATCTGTTGAACAGTGCTGGAAGTTCAACTTGAGATCAAACAGGCCACTGAGGCAGTGAACAGTTACTCAACTTGAAAATGTACCTGGAGAAAAACAGGAAACTGGCGGCAAGGAAAAACCGAACTTGTGGAGAGAACCAAAGTTGATAGTTTCAATTTTTTCGAAGTTTAACTGGAGGAAATTGCAGCTCAACCCACGACTGGATGTTGAACACGCAGTTTGACTTTACTGAGGCAATGAAGGAGTTGAATGAGGTGGTGGAGAGGTAGAGTTGGGAGTGATCAGCATATATCACAGAATAGTTACAGCACAGGAGGAGATCATTCAACCTGTTGTGTCTGTGCTGCATATGTGGAAACTGACGCTGTGCAGCCTGGAGGGGCACCATGTTGATGAGGAAAAGCTGGGGGCCAAGGACAGATCCTTGAAGTATCCCTCAGTTAAGGAAGTGGGGTTTGAAGGAAGCCATTTCTGGAGATGCTTTGGCTATACCCTGATACAGAGTATATCAGAGTATAGCCCAAGCATCTCCAGAAATGCTAAAATCAGCTGGCTTAGCACAGGCTGGTTATCAAACCCATGATTTAACCGGTATGCATGACTCAGCTACTCAGTGTATGAACCACGTGAGACACTGCAAGAACTGAGGCTGGAGTAAATATTGTGTCACAAAACTTGAGTAACTCTTTCATGTTGACATTATTTGGGCTAAATGCTTTTAATGCCCATTACTTTATCCCTCATGCTGGTGAAACCACTGAAGGGTATGAACAAGTGGATTTATGAGGTGGTCAGAATTGTAGCTGTAAAGTGTCACGATTAAGAATGGCTAAAATATAAACAGTGCTTTAAATTACAAAGAAGAAAATTAAGTTTTACTGTTTGTGGTCTACCTCCACCTTGTGCAAATTCATAGAAATCATAGAAATCCTACAGTGCAGAAGGAGGCCATTCGGCCCATCAAGTCTGCACCGACCACAATCCCACCCAGGCCCCACCCCCACATATTTACCCGCTAATACCTCTAACCTGTGCATCCCAGGACTCTAAGGGGCAATTTTTAATCTGGCCAATCAACCTAACCCGCACATCTTTGGACTGTGGGAGGAAACCGGAGCACCCGGAGGAAACCCACGCAGACACGAGGAGAATGTGCAAACTCCACACAGACAGTGACCCGAGCCGGGAATCGAACCCGGGACCCTGGAGCTGTGAAGCAGCAGTGCTAAAGAGCATTACAAAGCATTTTAAAAAGGTTCTTCACTGCGCAAAAGTGATTGTTTTTAAACCAGACAGACATACAAAAAGTCAGATTTAAATCCACTTGGAGTCACTGCTTGTAGTTTGATATTAATGTTAAATAAATACATTCATATAATGTTAGGTAATACATAATTGTCATATTACAAAGCTATCAAAGATCATTTGTAACAAGACTATATAAATCCTAGGCTTACCTGGTCTCCATTTCCAATTGATGGCAACAAACATTTATATCTTTCATTATGCACTGTAGTAATAATTATGTAGTCATCAGGTCTATACAGGCCACCTGTGGTTGGCTGAAAACAAAATAATTAATCACAATTATGCATCATGACTATCTACGCTCTTACAAGTAGAATATCGCACTGTACAGCAGTGTACAACTTAACTTTTCATTCCTACATGCTAACACCTGCAAGCAAAACATCAACTTTACAACACACAGAACAGAGGTACAATATACTTGGGGAAACCTCCATCGTACTAACCTGAACTTCACCCAATTATGATTAATCTTCAGGTATTTGTTTTTATGTTCATGAAGTATTGGCCTTTTGGCTAGGATCAAGCCCAAGATCAGGTGTAATGCCTTTTCTTGTCAGCTTGGATCTTGTTCGTCTCTCTTGTGGGGACCATGAATTGGATTCAGTTTGAATTTGAATTAGTTTTTGGAGCAAGCAAGGAGATGGATCAAGGGCTTGCCCCATCCACTCTGCACATTGGCTTTGTAACTTTAAGAATGGGGTAAAATTAAAAATAAACTGCACTACCCTGGAATATTAATTTTATAGCAAATGGCCACAATATCAGAAAAGAACAGAAATAATATTAGAATGAACATAGAGACCCTTCAGCAGAACGTCTAACAACAAACATTTTCTTTTGAAATGCAAGTCTATCTAAATATTAGAAATTATAAGTGACACACACAATGTGATAGAAAAACAAAAGGTTCAGTCCTGTTGACTCATTTTTGTACTAAAAATATTGAATTAACCAATAATTTGGACTAAATAGTGTTAACAGAACAGCAAACTGTGGAAATTCAGCAATAAAAAATGTTGGATAACTTGAATTAAGCAATTTTGAGTAAAAAGTAGGCTGTAAACCATCCTTGTAAAGCACTTTTGAGCTGTTTTACTACCCCAAAGGCACTATATGAATGCATGTTGCTTTTTTGTTTCAAACAGTAACATGAATTAGTAAAAGCCAAGCTCAAGAGGTTGATTTTATCATGGTTTTTCTGCTAAATATTAGTGACAGTGCACCAATAACTCAAACAGCAAACCTCTTAAAGTAAATTATTTATAGAAATAGGTATTTAATTATCAAAACCTGTGTCCTGAGGGTTTTTTGTTTGTAAATATTTTATTTGTATAAACGATGGGTAAATTTGGGAAGCAGAAATGAAAAAACTTTCCTGACAACTTCAGATAGCCAACTCTTTCTCGCAGGTTTCAGCCCAAGCCAGATTTCTTTGTCTCTTATCTACCCTCCAAGCAATCTTTCTTTCATAACACCATGCTGACTCTAATAAATCCTATGATTTCTAAATGCCTTTACCACTTCCTTAAAATGGATTCCAGCATTTTTCCATTGGCTAATATCAAGTTAACCAGTCTGTAGCTCCATTTTCTCAAATAGGATTTGCAACATTTTAGCCCACGGGGACCATTCCAGAATTCAGGGAATTTTGGAAGATCACAGCCAATGTATCCATCATCTCTATAGCTATTTATTTCCAAACCTAGGATGTAGACCATCAGGTCCAGGGTACATGTCAGCTTTTAGTCCCATTAATTTATTCAGCACTTTTTCCTTACTAATATTAATTGTTTTAAGTTCCTCACTCTCGGTAGATCCTTGCCCCCCCCCCCCGAAGAGATACACAAAATAAGAGATACACAAAATATTTGTATAATGTCTTCCATTTCATTATTGACTTTATATCTCCTGTCTCAGCCACCGGGACCTATTGTTATTTTCATCATTCTCTTCCTTTTTTTTTTACTTAACTCGTAGAAGCTCTTACACTGTGTTTTTATCATTCTTGCTCCTTTACTCTCATATTCTGCTTTGTCCCTCTGAATCTTTTGGCCTAAAATGTTCCCAATCCTCAGAATTCTTCTTCATCTTGGTGACGTCATCAGCCTTTTTAAATCTAATTATATTCTTAACCTCTTTAGTTAGGCATAGACAGATTGTTTTTCCTGTGGAGTTTTTAATCCCTCATTTTAATGTATATCTGTTGAAAATTAAGTTTAAAAAAAACATTTGCCATTATTTTTCTACTTTCATACCTTTTAATCTGATTTGCCAAACTACCTGTGTCAACTCACCACTCATACCTTTGGAATTGGCTTTAATTAAATTTAGGCTAGTTCTAGACGCAAGTATGGTACTCTCAAAGTCAATGTGAAGTTCTATTATATCATGATCATTCGTCCCCAGAGGATTCCTTACTAAGAGATTCATTAACCGTTTCTCTTTAAAAAAGGTAACGTCGCCATAGTTACAGATGACCATAGGCTAAGAGTTTACTGTTGGTGATTTTAACCTGAGGATCACAACATCTCAGGCAAGGGGCAAGGTTTGAGAAGGCATACATGCCTTCATGAATAACCTCAACCAGTATGGGAACTGAATCCATATTGCTGGCATTACTCTGCATCCTGAACCAGCTGTCCAGCCAACTGAGCTAACCACTCAGCCCCAAAATACAGTCCTAATTATTCGACTTGCTGGTGATCCCAGTGCTCCATGAATCAAAATAGTCTTCTGTTCCATTCTGTGAGCAACGTATTCAACTATCTGATCTGTTTGATTCCACGTCAATTTGTAAGTAGCTCAGTTAGTAATCCAGGGATTTATTATCTTTGAGGCCTTGCCTATTACTTGGGCCCTGAATTCTCAAACTCCCTCAGCAGAACCTCATTCTACATATGTCGCTGATTCCTATTTGGATTCTGCTCCTCATGCTCAATGTGCTTCTTTTTTGTTTTTAACTACAAGGAGATATCTTTAACCCTGGCACCGAGCAGCTAAGACAGGCTTTGGATTCCTGACTGTGGCTACAGAGAACAGTATACATCCACCTGACTAGACTGTCATCTACCACCATCTTACTTCCTCCCATTTACATGGCTCCTGGACCACATAGTGGTGTGGTCAAAGTGCAAATTCTTCCTGCAATTTTTCTTCATTACCAAACAGGTAGCAAGTACTTCATACCTGTTGAACATAGCCAAAGATTGAGGTTCCTCCATTTCTGTATCTTGGGTCTTCATTTCAGCCTAATTCTCAGTTACATTCTCTTGTACTTAATCAAAACTACCTAAATCCAAGGGGCCTGATTGACTACGAGTTGCAGACATTGAAGAACATAGATCCTCAGTCTCTAACTGGTCTCCATCAAGTTTCACATTGCTCTGGTTCAACACATGCCCTGCCCTACCATCCCAATCTAACCTTGTGCTATATTTAATTAGGGATTTTATTCAATTGTTAATTTTGGTTATTAACAAACTAATTTATATAATTTAAGTTATTATTTAGTCAAATTTCCCAGTTTTTATCTGGAACATATAAAAATAAATGTAGATATATTATGTATAGTTGCAATAAACAATACTTTTTAGAAACAAGTCTCCTTCATTTGTATGCTTTTGTTGCAAATATATGTGAGACACCTGAGGTGGTAACCAAATTGACTGCATCTTTAATTCCTATAAAACTTTAAAAAATAATTGCAGACTCAATTTTCTCCATTATCTTAAACTTATGAGTTTTCATCTGAGGTCATGATTATGTCTTTCACAAGTCTCTCTGCAGCAATAACTCAAGGTCTTTAAGGCTGCTGTTACACAACCACTTTTAGATGATATATTCAAGATTACCGAGCACATAAAGTCTGGAAGTGCAAGATCCCAATTCCAGCCAGTTTGAATTTGCACATTATCAACAAACACCCTGGTGGAAAATTGACAAACCACCTCACGATGCAATAAATATTATGCGGAGTACAGAATAAATTCCCTAGTGTTCCACAAGGAGCACTGGTTAGGTCGCTAGAGAAGCCATAGTTAAGAAGTGGAAAAATGTAAACGTTTAATTAATGTAATAATCCAATGGTATAACTGGAAGTTGGCAAATCACACAAGTTTTTTTTGTTTCCTTTACACTGACCACAAAACAAGTTCCCTAAAGCCTGCTAGCTGCACATTTTTGCTGGTCTGTCAAATCAATGATTAACAAATTTCTGATGATGGCCAAGAAAACACGAGATAGCATTATTTCCAGTAAATTGCTGAAAATATCCATTAACTATAATATTTCAATCATTGTGTTGTTTTGCATACACACACACACACACACACAATGTACCCATGTTACAAGTTAACCCCAAACTCCAGTGCCTTCAACAAGCTGCCCACCACTCAAGCTGAGGT
This sequence comes from Mustelus asterias, assembly GCF_964213995.1. Taxonomy (NCBI): domain Eukaryota; kingdom Metazoa; phylum Chordata; class Chondrichthyes; order Carcharhiniformes; family Triakidae; genus Mustelus; species Mustelus asterias. The sequence continues at coordinate 48,728,883 of NC_135815.1, read as the reverse complement.
GCAATATCAAGCTGTATTAAGGTTTCAAACCCAGTTGGACATTTTGCAAGTTTCGGCACATAAACTCTCAAATCCAACTATGCCACCATTGGTCAGCTGACGTACCCATCCTTTCCGCACCCTGTTTTTCCACACCAATTGAGAATAAACAGATACCTGATCACAAAATCCCAGAATTCTTACAGCTTAGGAGGCAGCCGTTTTTCCAGCTCTGCTAAGAAGCAATTCACCTACCGCATTCTCCTTGTAACCCTACACATTCCCTCTTTTCATGTAATGGTCCAATTTCCTTTTGAATGTCTTGGTTGAATCTGCATACTCTCAGGCAGCGCATTTCACCCTAACCAGTGTGTGAAAACATCCTCCCCCCCTCACCTCGCATTGCTTTTGCTTATTTTGCCAATTATTTTAAATCTGTGCTGCGCCTTCTTGTTCTCGATCCTCAAAACAGTTTTTCCCGATCGACTTTATGTCGACCCCTCAGGATTTTGAACATCTCTTATCCAATCGACACAACTTTTCTCCAAGTCCCAAATCATCTAATCCATCTGTGTATCTGAAAGTTCCTCATCTCTGCAACCATTCTTGTGAAACCTTTCAGCACTCTCTCACGTTTGTCATTTTTAAATAAAAAAGTGCAGCACCCAGAACTGGACGAAATTCTCCAGCTGAAGCCAAACTAAAGTCTTATACTAATTCTACCAGCTTGCCTATGTCCTTTGAAATTTCTACAGTATCCCCTTTCAGAATTCACAATGCTTCCAAGTTTTGTACCATGTGCAAACTTTGGAAGTGCGCCTGTGGTCGAGATCATTAACATACATCAGGAAATGCAAAGGGTCCCAAAACTGATTCCTGGGGAACTTCCCTACAGAATAACCACTTCCCTCCATGAACCACTCCTTTACCAATTGGATGATTCTTGACTGCCAGAAGTGGCATTTTTCCTTCGTGTGTAATAATTTTTATAACTATTATTTAGGAACTTTCAAGCTGTTATTGGATAGGCACACGGAGCACACCAGAATGATAGGGAGTGGGATAGCTTGATCTTGATTTCGGACAAAGCTTGGCACAACATCGAGGGCCGAAGGGCCTGTACTGTGCTGTTGTATAAAAGTGTTCTATGATTTGTTTTAGTGTCCTGAGACTCTGCCCCAGGATTGCGCTAGTGGGGGTTCTGGAGATTAGCCTCTGACTCCCAGAGGCTCCAGGGTGGCTCTGGACGGTTGACATTCCCCTCCAGTTGTGTGCCGGATGTACTGACCAGTGAGAATTCGGCCCCGGGCCATGTTATCCTGAAAGGGACGTCGTCGCTTAACACAGGGGCTGTCCTGCTCCAGCTCAGCTTCACAGCAGCATAGACCACCAGCAGCGCAGGCACGGCCGGCAACCCTTTACACAACATCCTGACAACAGCAACCGGCGCGCTCGCCGCCGCTTTCAGGCGCTGACAGCTGCGGAGACTCGGGGGCCGGCGGCCCGGAGCCGGTTGCACTGAACCAGCTTCATCACACTCGGCATCCGCTCCATCTGCCACGTCTACTTCCGGTGGGTTGCAGCGGTACAACTTCCGGGGTCAGGCATCCTGGACCAATGGCATTGCGGGTAGAGCTGGGGAGTGAGTGCTGGTGTCACTCACAGAGTCGACAGCCCAGAAACACTCAGCTCAGCAAATCAATGTTCCTCCCTTTTTGTTTTCCTAAAGAACCTTTTATTGATGTTTTGTTTGCACTTCAGTCCCACGCTCCTGATCTACGGACACCCGGTGCGGAGAGGGGAGGGTCGGGATGGCGACCTCCTCGTGAACCTGCTCCTGGGCCTGGCGAAATGCGCCATTTACCGGTCCAGGCAGCGGGCGATCGAGGGGGCCGTCCATCCTGACTGTCTTCCCCTCTACCGCGGCTACATTCGTGGCCGGGTGTCCCTGGAGAGGGAGCATGCGGTGTCCACGGGCGCGGTTGACGCCTTCCGCGCCCGTTGGGCACCGCAGGGGTTGGGGTGCGTTATTGACCCTGACAATCACATTTTAATTTGATGTTTTTAAGTTTCCGTTGTACTTTGATTTCTGTTCGGGCTGTTCCCCCTCCTTTTGGGGAGCTGCCCCTTTTACTTTGTCCTGACTTAATCTGAGTTTGTTTATTTGGTTTGACCTAAAAAGAGGGCAAATCAATGTTTCACTAGAACCTCCTCCCCATCTAACCCCATCAATACAGACATCTATTCCTTATTCATCTCAGATACTCAACAAGTTTTCACTTTAATCCATAAGTGCTGTTGCAATGTTGGTTACAGAACATGTCTGTTTTAAGGAAGTCTTTGGAGTGTTCTGCATGTCAGTGACAAGTCTTTATTAATCACTTGTAACTGTGTACACAGAATGGAAGAGGGCGATGTTTCATAGAATCCCTACAGTGCAGATGGAGGCCATTCAGCCCATTGAGTGCACCAACTCCCTGACAGAGTATGTTACCCAGGTCCTCTCCCTCGCCCTATCCCCGTAATCCCACGCATTTACCCCGCTAATCCACACAATCTAAGGGACAATTTAGCATGGCCCATCCACCTAATCTGCACATCTTTGAACTGCCGGCAACAATGCAACCCTCACCGATGAGCTCAACGCATTCTATGCCCATCTTGAGCAAGAGGTCAGCGAGAGCATGCCTTCCACCTCAGAAGCCTCAGCCTTCTCCAAAGTAAGTCCACGAAAAGTGACTTGCCCGGATGGGGTACCTGGATGAGCACTCAGATCCTGCACGGATCAGCTGGCGGGGGTATTCGCAGACATCTTTAACCTCTCTTTACACCAATCTGAGGTCCCTATCTGCTTCAAGAAGACCACCATCATCCCTGTACCAAAGAAAAGCCAGGCAGCACACCTTAATGACTATTAAGGGCGGCATGATAGCCCAGTGGTTAGCACTGCTGCTTCACAGCTCCAGGGACCTGGGTTCAAATCCCGGCTCGGGTCTCTGTCTGTGTGGAGTTTGCACATTCTCCCTGTGTCTGCGTGTGTTTCCTTCGGGTGCTCCGGTTTCCTCCCACAGTCCAAAGATGTGTGGGCTAGGTTGATTGGCCATTCTAAATTGCCCCTTAAGTGTCCTCGGATGCATAGGTTAGAGGGATTAGTGGGTAAATATGTAGGGATATGGGGATAGGGCCTAGGTGGGATTGTGGTTGGTGCAGACTCGATGGGCCGAATGGCCTCTTTCTGCACTCTATGATCACCTGGTGGCTCTGACATCCATCATTATGAAGTGCTTCGAAAGGTTGGTCATGGCACGAATCAATTCTGGCCTCCAAGATTGCTTGGAACCACTATAGTCCGCCTTTTGCCGCAACAGGCCCTATATTCAATCTTGGGACACCTGGATAACTAAGACACCTATGTCAGACTCCAATTTATTGACTACAGCTCAACGTTCAACACCATTATTCCAACAAAACTCATCTCCAAACACCGTGACTTAGGGCTTGGCTCCTCTGTCTGCAACTGGATCCTAGACTTCCTAACCCACAGATCACAATCACTAAGGATAGGCAACAACACCTCCTCCACGATCATCCTCAACACCGGTGCCCCATATGGCTGTGTCCTCTGCCCCTTATACACCTATGACTGTGTGGCCAAATTCCCCTCAAACTTGATTTTCAAGTTTACTGATGACACCACCGTAGTGGGCCAGATCTCAAACAATAATGAGATGGAGTACAGGAAAGAGATAGAGAATCTGATGAACCGGTGTGAAGACAATCACTCAGTGTCAGCAAAACAAAGGAAATAGTCACTGACTTCAGAAAGCATAGTGGTGGATATGCCCCTGTCTACATCAACAGGCATGAAGTGGAAAGGGTTGAGAGCTTCAAGTTTCTAGGTGTCCAGATCACCAACAACCTGTCCTGGTCCCTTCACATCGATGCTATAGTTAAGAAAGCCCACCAACATCTCTACTTTCTCAGGAGGCTAAGGAAATTTTGCATGTCCGCAACAACTTTCACCAACGTTTACAGATGCACATAGGAAGCATTCTTTCTGATTGTATTGTGGAAGTTAAAATGTTCAGATTGAAGTTGCATAGTTTGGAGGTTAAATTGTGTGGAAGTTAAAGTGTTCAAATTAAAGTTTCATGCCTTCTCTGTACAATGATGGAAAATGTTTATCAGTTTACAGACCTTCAAAAGGGGTCAGTGTCTGCTACTCAGCATGAACAGGCTAATCTTCATCTGCATAGGCTCCATATCATTCTGTTTTTCGGCCTTCACCGGAGGGTGAGCAAGACTAGATTTTTCCATAACAAATCCAAACCCAAGATATGGGGATATGTTATGCAAATGAAGCATTAGCAGAGGTCAGTTTTCATTTGAATGAGAAAGGGCGAAAAGCCAGGATTTAATTGGTGATATGTATGCAAATGAAGGATTAGAAAAATTGCTTCTTTCTGATTTGCTGTGTTATTGCCAAGTTGTTTGTTTGTAACTTCAGAAACACTTGCAGGACAACCGTAAACTGGGTTCTCCTTGTTCACAAGTCATTAGAGGTCTCGTATCGGATTATGCATGATGTTTAGCGCTGTTTGTACTCAAGTCGATTAAGATTGCCTAAGGTTGCTGGTATTCAGGATCTCTGACAGCTTCACAGCTTGATATGGCTCCTGCCCTGTCCAAGACCGTAAGAAACTACGAAGGGTTGTAAACGAAGCCCAGTCCATCACACAAACCAGCGTCCCATCCATTGACTCTGGCTGTACTTCCTGCTGCCTCGGAAAAGCAGCCAGCATAATCAAGGACCCAATGCAACCCGGACATACTCTCTTCCACCTTCTTCCATCGGAAAAAAAATACTAAAGTCTGACATCATGTACCAACCAACTCAAGAACAGCTTCTTCCCTGCTGCCATCAGACTTTTGAATGGACCTACCTCGTATTAAGTTGATCTTTTTCTACACCCTAGCTATGAATGTAACACAACATTCAGCACCTTCCCCTTTCCTTCTCTATGTACGGTGTGCTTTGTTTGTACAGCATGCAAGAAACAATACTTTTCACTGTATACTAATACATGTGACAATAATAAATCAAATCAGTGGGAGAAAACTGGAGCATGTGAAGGAAACCCACGTAGACATGGGGAGAACATCAAATTCCACAGGCCAGAATTGAACCCCGGTCCCTGGAGCTGTGAGGCAGCAGTGCTAACCACTCTGCCACCGTGCCACCCTCAAGATGGCACTTGATCAACGATCTTCCCATCTTCAGAGTGATTACTCAAATCACCAAGGTGGCCCTTCCCAGTGCCAAACAATGTCTCAGGTTAGCCCTGGAACATGAATCCTACAACTTATCAAAAGGACTGTCCCAGGCAAAATCCAAATATCTCTAAGCTCATCCTGAAGGAGCAGAACACTGATACCCTTGCACCATAAGAAACCCATGTCTCCAACAACCAATGGGCCAACTGCTATCGTAACCATGGATACAACCTCATGATTAGTCACTACCACCCAAGATATGGCTTGACAATATAACTAAAAACACCATTACAGAGCTCGCATCCTCCTTTCAACTGAAGAAGAAACCACAGCTACCAGGATAAGGGGGCTGCACATCACTAATATAGATAAAACCCCTAGCTCAAAATGACTGAACCTGCACTCCCAAGTACATCAATCCCAGCTGTACATGTTGGTAATTTTAATAGTCACCACACTGTGTGGGGTTATGAGACAAATAGCAAAGCGCTAACACACTGGATGTCTGTGGAAGACCTACAACTGGATTTCAATCCTGAAAAATGAGCAACTTTCCACTCTGCCCATTGGCTAGGAGGGTACAACCTGGACTACCCCCCATGTCCTACTCTCCTCCTGATGTTCCTGACAGTCCAATTTACCCCCCCATGATGTCCGACTGCCCTCCCATATCTGATTTCTCCTCCCAAAGTCTGTCTCTCCTCCTCCCGATGTGTGACTCCACTCCTCAATGCGCGACACCAACCCCTCCAAAGTCTGACCCTCACCTCGCCCCATGTCTGACTTTCCCACCCCCACTTCCCATTCTCTCACCTTCTCCCTGGTCTGTTATTTTCACTGTGACGTTTCAAATCACCTGCTTTAGAGCAGCGAGTGTTGTTAAAAAAAGGGTTGCGTGTCCTCCTTCGCTCTGATCCTTTTACACTTCGCCTATGGAATCAGGGACACGCTTCGCTGCTTGAGTCTCACTGGCCTGAGGTCAGGAAGGTCAGGCAAGATAGGCATTTCAGCATTTTATCATAGCCAAGTCTGTATGGAGTGGCAATCTGCCACTGATTGCCATCCGGGAAGTTCCAGCCCAATATGCTGGCCTGACCATTTTGATGTAAAATTATAGTAGTTCCTCTATACAGCTATACAAAGCAGAAAAAATATATAAACTATACAGTAAGGGGTGTGGGTAAGGAGCGAGCTCCATGTCTAAGTCTTAATACGACTCTGCTCAACCCAATACTCACTCTACCTCTGGGTCATGTGCCTTCTTACACCAATGTGTGGGTGCTCCCATACTCTGTTCCACATTAACTCTGTAAATACCAGACCCTTATACCATATCTCCCCAAAGTATTTATCCCATGCATATAGAGTTACATTTGTTTACTTCGAGCCTTACATTGTTTTAAGACTCATTAATTTATCTTCTCGTTACAAACTCAATGTTATTCCAACGTTATTGCTGTATTAGTTTTAACATTAACAACATTCTCACTACCTGTTGGGTCCATTCATTCATTTGAATAGGCGAGGGGACAGCACTGATGCGAGTTTTCTTTTATTGAACAGAACTTAAAGAAATTATTAACATGACAGAAGCGAAAAGAGAAAGAAAAGCGAACTTGGAGTCTGTCTTTTACTGCCAGCTCCTGGACTGAACTTGAACGCACTGAACGCATCTTGAAAACAAAACTGAAAAAAAACACACTAAAATCCAAACTATATTTCAACCATTATCTCGTTATTGAAAATGTTTTTCGCAGGCTGTCTCCGACTTAGAAAAACAATTTTGCAGCTGCTGTTATACTGTTGTTTGTCTGTATTGTGTACCCTTCAGGAATGCAGTCAATTTTTAGCTAACCTTTAGACTTCTGATTCTACATGTAGTCAAGTTAGCAGGGTTAGTTGCATAGGCAGAAATATTTAAAAATGAAGTCTTTGCATAGACTGAAGTAAACAGGGCTAAGCATACATAGGATACGCCACCCTCCGTCTTCAAGTCTATGAGGTTAGAGGTTCACGCAGTCTGGAGGCCATATACCCCACATCTCATTCGCTGTCCTGTTGGAAGATGGCAGGCTCTGTTGGTTCTGGTACTTGCTATTGGCTTGGAGGTTGGACAGGTATTTATCTAGACTTTCACGCTTTTCTTTCAGTGTTTAATATTGACCCATGCCTGGTCAGTTTGGCCCTTGGGTTGATCCATGGTTGCTGTTACTTTTGATTGTTTCTTGCGGGGGGGACGGGATGGACAAGGTATTCGCCTCATTGGTGCTGCTTTTTCTTCTTTCTCCATGTGCGCTGTCTTGAAGCCTCAAGGCTGAGGAAGAACATTCTTGTGGCGAGAAGAATGTTTAGTGGCATGCTCACCTCAGCATTTTGTTATCAATGGTGTGAGACTGGTATCAGGTTCTGGTATCCCTTGTGTTTATAGCATGTTGGCAGGAATTTGCTGTGTACGCACAGTGGTTGCCATGTCAACCAGTTGTACCAGAAGATAGAGGCTTCTCAACTGCTGATCATTCTCTGGTACTACTTCCACCAGAGGTGCAATGGTAATTTAGTGAGCGGTAGGTTGGTCTGACCACTAGGGACTTTTAGGAACTTGCCACAATAATGGACAAACCTGCGGTGCAAAGAGAGAAGTGGGAACGAAGGTGAGCTCCAAATCTAAGTACAGTTTAGTATTTGAGCGCACAGGACCGTGTTGTTTTGGCTGAGTAATTAGGAACGGTGGTAGTCTTGACATCCTCCACCATCTGGAGGAGATCCGGGGGATAGAGGCATCCCTGCCCAGTAGACGGAAAGGCCGGTTATGGACAATGTACATCAGTTCAAAGATCTGTTTGCTGCCATACGTTGTATCTGCAGTTTTTCAGTTTTTCCTTGGCAGTGTGTAATTCCTGTGTGTTATCTTTCATGCTCAATTGCGTTTCTGCCAATTGTTTGTGAAAGACCTCACACCCTTTAGTGAGAACTCCCAGCTTCATTTGTTATTCTGTGTTCTTATAATGTTTTTTCAAGGTTCCTTCCAAATGTGCAACTTTTTTCTTCAGAACTGAGCCTCATTCTTGTATCTCTTGGCTTCCTCCTGGAATAGTGAACACTCCCGAGTCCTCTCTGAAAGCTGGTAACTTTGTTTTGTCTCACTTCATAATGTTCTTGAGGGACAAACTTGGACCTGAGGGATCCTTGTAGCCTGCGAAGGTCCATCAGCAGATTTTCCTTTACATTACAAAGCTCAAGTCCTTCACCTTGAGTTTTCTTGCATTTTAGCAGAGTTTCATTGAGTCTGTTCTGCCATTCTGCTGTTCAAGGTATTTTTTTTTCAGCCTTGTTGCTGAAGAGTCTTGTTGAATCTGATCCTGAAGGACAATTAGCTGTTCCTTCAACTATTTATTTTCTTGTTCAGCAGTTTTTTTCTCACTCTACAAATCTAACACAGCTCTTTCTGAAGCAGCAGTCCAATGTTATCTGCAATTGCTTGTGTTTTTCCAGGGACATGTATTGGCTTGTCAAAGAATTGGCAATGAGCCCTGTTGGTGTCTTTCTTGCCTTCTGTTGTGCCTGGCTGTATTTCAGGTTGAGTTCTTTCAACAAATGTTCTCTGATTGCACTTCTGCTTTTTCTTGATCTGCCTGGCACAGATCTTGTTCCTTGTCACCATCAGCTTCTGGTAGAGTTCTGGAAATGCGTCCACATCTTCAAAAAGGAAATCATTTGGGGCTTCTACCTTGGGCTTCCCAGGGGCTTCTGTGTTTCTTGTGTGGTTTGTTTGGATGCTGCCTTTTGTCTTTTTCATCATGTTACTGAGGGTTTTCGATGCCTCTTTTTAAGCTCCCTATGCTCCTCCACTCGAAGATTGTGGATTCATCAGTGCACTGCATCATGATTATGTTGTCAGCAAGTTCACCAAATGAAGATGAAAAGGTATTTAGCTGGACTTCTTCTGATTTCTTACTGAGACCTGATATTCTCCAGTTGTTTAAAAATTCCATGCTCCAGGACACCCAATTTTTCATTAGATTTGGCCCTGGGCTGAATCCAAATTTACCTGATAAGTTGCATTTATGATCCATGGTCATTTTTTTCTTCTCCAATCACAGCTGTTAAGAATGTCTGTGCAGGAACTGTTTCTTCTCTCTTAAAAATGGCTTGCTGCCGCCATATTTTATCCTCTGATCTTCCGGCACTTTTTGTTGGGTTCTGTGGGCTCCCGCTGCAATCGTGGGATGTTTCTTTTTAAACTTATCAGCTGTTTGACTCTGCAAAAAAGAAAATTTAAACTAATAATGTTTGCCAGCAATTTGCTTCTCTGAGCTTTGGAGATTGATAGTAAGGTGATGTTTGCTCTGTCTTTTAAAAATTTTTTTCCCAATGGAGTTTCTGTTAGCTCTCCGGATTTCAAGGTAGTGTTGTCGGACTCTTCAGAGACAAAGGGGAATTTCTACGCTTCCTGGTTTTGGTGGCTGAATACTATTTTAACAATGGTTTGTGTGGGTCCATCGACTTCTTTCGTTCAGCGGTTTACTATCGTTAGTGAAGCATTCAAAGTCAACACAGGCTTGATGTTCCTTACAGGCCGAGTAATTTAATTATTAATTTTTATTTCTGAACTCAGGAATCATGAGTTTGGAATTAGGAATCATGATTAGCAATGGGTTTCGTTCAGAAAAAATGCACGATGGAATTACTGAAAAGGGTCTCTCAGGACTAGCTGCAGTCTGGAAGTTAAAGTTTAGCTCACCCTTGCTGACTATGGACTCTATGCACTGAAGCTGGTCTTCCAAGGGAGATTCTCTTCTGCTGCAGTAAAACTTCTGCCTTCAGCTTCTAGGCTCTTCTGCCAGTGCACTGCCCAGCAGTTTCCTTCATCACCGGGGGCTATAATCTCTTCTGAGCCCTCGACATAGTGCTCTCAATGGGCTTCTGTTTTTGGGAAACCAGTAGTGATTCCCACCATCTTGAAGAGAAAGAGAGGTTTTTAATTAATGGGATGAAGGGTTATGGGGAGCAGGTAGGAAGGTGGAGATGAGATCGGCCATGATCATAATGATTGGCAGAACAGGCTCGAGCGGCTGAATTGCCTTATCCTGCTCCTAATTCTTATGTTCCAGCTCACACCCATCACTCCCCTGCTTGCTGACCTACACTGACTTGCATTTAACAGTGTCTCAATTTTGAAATCCTCATCCTTGTTTTCGAATTCCACTATGGCCTGGCTCCTCCCTCCTCCTATAATCTCCTCCAGCCCTCCTACCTTCACAATATCTCTGCTTCTAATCAGCTGTCTGAACCCTAACCTCTGAAATTCCCTCCACAAACATGTCTTTCTTTCCTCCTGTTAGATACTCCTTAAAACTTACCTATAAGCCTTTAATAATCTGCCCCAATATCTTATGGGTCTTGATGTCATATTTTGATTTGCAATACCTCAGAAGTGCCTTGGGGAATTGTATTATATTCAAGGCACTGTATAAACACATTGTTGAATTAAACCTTCTTTGAATTGAACCTGAGCAGTTGCAAATTGACTGTCACAGGTTGCCAATTTTTTCCTTTATTCATGTTAAGGTCTGAGATTTAAGCTTTGGAAAGGACAAGTAGTCCTAAAAAGTATTTTTAGTGTAAGCAATGAAATTAATTGGCTCCTTCTTACTTACTTTTGCTGGTCCATTGGAAAACCAAAGGATGATATAAATCCTGAAATAGTGAAGTTTGTGGTCTGGGTATAGAGCATCCACAAAGCAGAGCTTAGGATAATGATATTCTTAAAATGTAAAAGTATCCCTGTAGCTTCCCCAGTTGGGATTGTTCATTTTTTTCTTTATATGTGGGAGAACATAAAATTAGTACTTTCAAAACCTAAATTTATTCTTCATGATCTTTTAGGGCTTACAAGATGTAAAAATATAAAATGTGACAAAATCCATTAGGAACACTTAGAGAAGGAGCAATTGATGTTTGCGAGGCTACTTCTCAGTAACTATTTTGTAAAGTTTATTTGTGTCACAAGTAGGCTTGCATTAACACTGCAATGAAGTTACGTGAAAATCCCCTCGTCGCCACACTCCGGTGCCTGTTTGGGTACACTGAGGGAGAATTTAGCATGGCCAATGCACCTAATCAACACGTCTTTCAGAGGGGAAACTGGAGCACCTGGACGAAACCCACACAAACCCAGGGAGAACGTATAGACTCCACACAGACAGTACCAAGCCAGGAATTGAACTCTGGTCCCTAGCACTGTGAGGCAGCAGTGCTAATCACTGTACCACCATGCCATCCATAACTATGGGTTATAATTTTCCATTCAAAAATTTCAATAGACTCAAAATTATAAGCTCAATGCAATTATACTTCTAATGATATTTTCCACCCCCGTCGTCAAATCCACCCGACGTGAATGGGAATGGAAAATCCAGGCCTATTTTAGTTTCTCTGCCATTTTCTTTTTCTAATTATAAATTCTCCCAACTTGCTTGTAATGGTCACACATGGGTAGGTGTAGAGATAGTATATAGAACCAAAATCTGTTGGCATAATAAAAGTAGATGGAGAGAATGCTAGGTTGCTGAGGAAAGCTAGAGTGGAGACAGCAGGAGCTCTGACCAGAATCTTTCAATCCTGTTGGACATGGGAATAATTTTCACAGAACCCCTACAGCACAGAAAGAGGCCATTCGGCCCATCAAGTCTGCACTGACCACAATCCCACCCAGGCCCTACCCCCACATCCCTACATATCCCTAATCCGTCTTACCTACGCATCTTAGGACACTAAGGGACAGTTTTAGCATGGCCAATCAACCTAATCTGCACACCTTTGGACTGTGGGAGGAAACCGGAGCACCCGGAGGAAATCCACGCAGACACGAGGAGAATGTGCAAACTCCACACAGTGACCTGAGCCAGGAATCGAACCCAGGTCCCTGAAGCTGTGAAGCAATTATTCTTTCAATAATGCTGAAAAAATGGGGAATTTCAAATGTTACTGCACTTTTATAAAGAGATATAGCTTGGAACCAATGCTATATCAGTGGTGGTAAAACTACGACAAACCAGTTAAAAACAAAATTATTTGGAGAAGCACAGAGTAAGAGTGAGCTAGCATGGATTTGTTAAAGGCAAATCATGCCCGACCTACCTGATTGGTGAAATAACAGAGGATTGATCAAGGTGAGCAGAGGGACCTGAAGCTGCATAGGCGCATTGTCACAAATCCTTGAAGGTGGCAGGGCAAATTGATAAAGCAACTAAGAAACCTTATGGGCCCTTTAGCTTGCTAAATAGGCCGTGGGGACAAAAACAAGGGAGTTATACAAAATCTTCACAGATCAGTGGTCTGTCCTCAGCTGGAGTGCTGGGAAGATTTCTGGGCATCACACTTTTGGGATGATGTTAAGGCCTTGGAGACAGTACAGAGAATGTTTAATAGGCTGATTCCAGGAATCAGGATGGTAGTTATGTGCAGAGATTGGAGAAGTTGGGATTGATAAAGTTAAGCAGAACTCCAATAGAGGCTTCACAATTGTGAATCATAGTGGTGCCTTAGAGCAATCCAGATTTTTGAAGTAATTTTCAGTGCAGGCCAGAAGTCTTGACTAGCTTCTATTATAGCCTAAAACTAACTAAAAGTTATGAAGAATTTTGAGAGATGAAAGAGAAGGGGTTGCTTTGGCTGTTGGGTTGGCAACCCCAGGTCATAGATTTAAAATAATTGGCAAAGAACTGGATGAGAAATTGTTTCAAATAAGAGGGTTATCATGATCTGATTCACACTATCTGAAAGCTTGGGGATTCAAATTCCATAGGAACTTTCAAAAGTCAATTGGACATGCATTTGAAGAGAACTAATTTTCAGGGTTATGGGGGAAAAAACTGGAGTTTAGGACTAAATTAGACAGTTTTTTCAAAGGGCTATCACAGGGCATGACAGATCAAATGACTTTCCTGTAAAATTCAAGTTTTCCAATTAGAAAGGGATGGAATCTGGAAATTAATTCCACTTGGAGCTATAAAAATAGCTGCGTGTTAAACAGGTTAGCAGGGAATACCAAATGGAAATTAGGCTTGTTAGCTGCAGACTTTAAGAGCTGTCAGTACCACATAAAACATGATTCCCACTCAAATTAGAATGAGTTTTTGAATTTGTCAGTCTTAGCAAACACCAATGAAGGAATTCATTTTTTTTAAGAATCGACAGTCTCATTAATGGTATTACATTTTTATTTTTTTTAAAAATGGCTGTTTCTTTGAGGTTCATTTAAAACTGGTAAATAAAGTTCAATAATGACATTACTTTACATTCATGAAAAACAGAATCACTTGCTAAACAACAGCAGCTTGACAAATGAGAATCACAATGGTGCTTTAGAGCAATCCCGATTTAAATGTAGTTTCCAGTGCAAGTCAAAACACACTAGCTTCTATTATAATTTAAAACTAACAGAAAATGATATTTGTTTCTATTGATAGCTTTTATAGTCTGAAAATAATTATAGCTCATTGTATTGTAGTTTGCAACCTCACCTTTTCCAAATATTTGGCAAAAATCTGCGTATATCGATTTAGTGTTAAAACCCTGAAGTAGAGAGGCAGATATTGTTCAGAAACCATGTACACAAGTTTAGTGCAATTCGGACATTTGCGGCTTTGACCAAACACCTAGAATATGCAACGTACTGATGTACAAAATGGTCTAATGTACAAAATGAATACATTTACTCACGCTGGAAATCTAAAAGTAGAAAATGCTGGAAATACTCAGTAGGACAGGCAGTATTGAAGAGAGAGAAACAGAGTTAATGTTTCAGATCAATAACCATAAATCAGAACTAGAAAAAGTTAGGGATTTTACAGTTTTTAAGTATGTCTAGACGGGCAAGGGGTGGGACAGGGGAGGAATGATTTGTTATAGGGTGGAAAGCAGAGTGGTTAAATAATAAAAAAGAATGACGGTGCAAAGCAAAAAGGGGCTGGTAATGATGCATGAAAAAGGGGAAAATTGGTCAAAAGGAGTTGTAAACGTTAACAGTAGAATGATTACCAGTACTGGCTCTTTGCAAAAAATATAGAAGCAGTGGTTATGAAGATAACTTACCGAACTTAATGTTGAGTTCAACAATTTCAGATCATAACATCACCCCCACATTTTCCAGACAGCTGTTATTTAAAGCCCCCGGGACTATTTGATTCTTGTAAAGAAAAACTTGCACTTACATAGCACCTTTCACAACTTCAGTATGTAGGAAGCACTTTTTTAAAAAATACATCATTACTGTTATAATGGTCACTGTTGTAATGCCCTTGTCCATTACCACTCCTTTTACCTGGCTCCATCATCCCTTTTTGTCATTTAATCACTCTTGCCTACCAATGTATTACATCCCTTTCCTGTTGTTCTTTCCTTTCCTTGTTTAAAAGACTGTTAAAATCTAACAGTATTGAATTAAACCTTAAATCTGTTTCTCTTTCCAAAGATGTTACTGAATATTTCCAGCATTTTCTGTTTTTAATTAAGTGTCCTTCAGGTTCTGTTGGGACGTGCTACAGAGCCATTTACAATGGTCACAATAGAAATGCTTCGATTATCAGATGTTATACATACAAGTCAACTTCTGGGACGAATTCTGCAATCCAACATTCATCTACGGTACATATAATACACTGATTTTAAACACTGGATGTTTGCTGTTTCCAGCAACAAGACAGGCAGGCAACATCCAAATGAATGATACTTTATTGGCTAATATCATCCTGCCAAGTTGAAATTTGACTTCACTTGAATTTATGACAATACTAAAAATATTACCAATAATACCCAAATATTCAGCGTAAATCATTCTTGGGTTTAATTTGTAACCAGACTTGTTGGCAAGTACACCTCCAGTGTAAGCATGACTTTACTAAGCACCATGGCTAAATAATGAGAACACATTTTGATACACGGAGTACATAGTTACTTTTTAAATATCACATTGAGGTCATCAGCATTGCATTCAGTACCTTCTATTCTTATTTTGGTGGACATTGTCAGGAATAATAACGATACAGCAAGAATAAATTAAGAGTAAAAAGGGGTTAAGAAGAAAGTCTCCGATCCAGTTCTGTTGTATTGCAACAATCCTTTATATATAGTTACTTTTTCCATTTCTCTCTAAAAGCTCCTTGACCATTTTCTCCAATGAAAAGAGGTGTTCATCTGTATCTTCTGGAACAAGCTTTCGTAAGGAGTTGGCAAGTTCAAACAAGTACTCCGTGTTCCTTCCACTTTGCCCAACAGCATTTAAAATCTGCAGAGCCATGTCTTCCAAGGGTGCTGGGCCCAAGTAATTGGGATTATCACATGTTCCTATATATTGCATCACAGGGAAAGGATCTATTGAAGTATCCTTAGGATAAAATGTGACAGTAATGGTCCTGTAACCATCTTTTTCTCGAAAGTCAAGATATTCCTTCACCTCGTCTTCCTTTCCATCTGGAAGCTTATACACCACACCCCACACAAGGCCCTGAACATAAACATATAATATGGTAATACATTGGTCCAAAATAAGAATACATCTTATCCAATAAAGAATTCCACTGGTTTACTGCAGAAAACAAGTTTAACCAGATATACAAACTTCACAAACATGGAATGGGCTAGTTTTGTGATTGCATTATGGATAGGTGAGCAATTAATTATATATGTTTAGCATTGCAAATATTCATGTTTTGGATTGATGAAATTTGCACCCTTTCGTCCTCAATTAACATGGCAGATTCGAACCCAGCTTGAATTGCTCCATATAAGTGACTATATTGCCACACACAATGTACAAAGGATTAATATTCATGAAACTTTAGTTTACCATTCCCCTCCATTCTTACCTGAATCAATTCTCTTTCAGAGAGAATTGCTTAGCATTCCCTCTGGGGAAGTCTTTGTATGTAATATGCATCATTCTCAACCTCTTGGTTGAGATCAGAAACTCAACAAGGAACAAAATGCTTCAGAATTCTTAAAATCTACAGTATTTACACTGATCCAACAAATTGTTTAGTGAAAGCTCTCACCAAAATAATCAAACTCGACTGAAAGCTTATCTTTATTCCCACACAATGCAACCGGGGGGGGGGGGGGGGGGGGAATCAAGCTTTTGTAGCACCTCTTTCAAAAGAAAATTTGAGATCTCAATAAACACAATTATGGAACTACTATCGATAAGCATCGCATTAAAATAGGGAATAATTCTGACATATTAAATTAAAATGGTGTTTAGCTTTACACAATCAAAGGTAGCAGAGAACAGAAAGCCTCTGGCCTATCATTGAAAAGGTTCTGTTACTGTTTAGTGAATATACTATTTGATGTGCTGTGGTTTATCTGCAGGAGATCAGCATTTTACTATTATTTACATTTTCTGCCGATTTAATGTGTTGAGCAGAAAACACACAACCATCCAGAAATGATGGCATAGTGTTTATGTTACTGGAGTAGCAATCCAGGGCCTGAACCATGATTCAAATCCCACCACAGCAGCTGGGGAGTTGAACTTCAGTCAATTAAATAAATCTGAAATAGAAAGACAGTATCAGTAATGGTGACCATGGAACTAATAGATGGGCTTTAGGGGGGAGAAATCTGCTGTCCTTGTCTGTTCTGGTATGATGTGCGGGTTAGGTTGATTGGCCATGTTCAATTGCCCCTTAGTGTCCTGGGATGCGTAGGTTAGAGGGATTAGCGGGTAAAATATGTAGGGGTAGGGCCTGGGTGGGATTGTGGTCGGTGCAGACTCGATGGGCCGAATGGCCTCCTTCTGCACTGTAGGGTTTCTATGAATTTCTATGATTCTAAGTCAACAGCAATGTGATTGATTCTGAAATGGCCTAGCAAGTCTCTCAGTTTTATCAAACTGTTGGAAATTTACCTGTGGCAGTTCTCAAAGGCACCTAATTAGCACCTTCAAGAGCAATTAGGAATGGGCTGTAAATGTTAGCCTTGATGTGGAGATGCCGCCGTTGGACTGGGGTAAGCACAGTAAGAAGTCTCACAACACCAGGTTAAAGTCCAATAGGTTTATTTGGTAGCACAAGCCACAAGCTTTCGGAGTGCTGCTCCTTCATCAGGTGAGTGAGAGTTGTGTTCACAAACAGGGCATATAAAGACACAAACTCAATTTACAAGATAATGTTTGGAATGAGAGTCTTTACAGGTAATCAAGCCTTAAAGGTACAGACAATGTGAGTGGAGAGAGGGTTAAGCACAGGTTAAAGAGATGTGTATTGTCTCCAGCCAGACTTGCCTGGGCTTGCAAAACAGGACTTGCTATTTTCAGTTTTTATCTCAGATTTCCAGCAACAGCATTTTGCTTTTATTCAAGCACCATCAGCCTCTACTCTCCTCTGTCAAAAGTACTCAGTAATCCAGGATCATCCCAGAATGAAGAGCTAAACCTTGGGTTTGTTTTCTTATTACGAACGACCTTCTTAAGGATAGGGTTAAAGAGAATCCTAAGGCGTTCTATAGGTATGTCAAGAACAGAAGGTTGGTTAGGGCAAGTTTAGGGCCAGTTATAGATGGCAGAGGGAAGTTATGTGTGGAACCGGAGGAGATTGGTGAAGCATTGAACCAATATTTCTCTTCGGTGTTCACGCAAGGGGACATGAATATAGCTGAGGAGGACACTGGGTTGCAAGGGAGTAGAATAGACAGTATTACAGTTGATAAGGAGGATGTGCAGGATATTCTGGAGGGTCTGAAAATAGATAAATCCCCTGGTCCGGATGGGATTTATCCAAGGATTCTCTGGGAGGCAAGAGAAGTGATTGCAGCGCCTCTGGCTCTGATCTTCAGGTCGTCGTTGGCCTCTGGTATAGTACCAGAAGATTGGAGGTTAGCGAATGTTGTCCCATTGTTTAAGAAGGGGAACAGAGACTTCCCCGGGAATTATAGACCGGTGAGTCTCACTTCTGTTGTCGGCAAGATGTTGGAAAAAATTATAAGGGATAGGATTTATAGTTATTTGGAGAGTAATGAATTGATAGGTGATAGTCAGCATGGTTTTGTGGCAGGTAGGTCGTGCCTTACTAACCTTATTGAGTTTTTTGAGAAAGTGACCAAGGAGATGGATGGGGGCAAGGCAGTGGACGTGGTATATATGGATTTTAGTAAGGCGTTTGATAAGGTTCACCATGGTAGGCTTCTGCAGAAAATGCAGATGTATGGGATTGGGGGTGATCTAGGAAATTGGATCAGGAATTGGCTAGCGGATAGGAAACAGAGGGTGGTGGTTGATAGTAAATATTCATCATGGAGTGCGGTTACAAGTGGTGTACCTCAGGGATCTGTTTTGGGGCCACTGCTGTTTGTAATATTTATTAATGATCTGGATGAGGGTATAGTTGGGTGGATTAGCAAATTTGCTGATGACACCAAAGTCGGTGGTGTGGTAGACAGTGAGGAAGGGTGTCGTAGTCTGCAGGAAGACTTAGACAGGTTGCAAAGTTGGGCCGAGAGGTGGCGGATGGAGTTTAATGCGGAGAAGTGTGAGGTAATTCACTTTGGTAGGAATAACAGTTGTGTTGAGTATAGGGCTAACGGGAGGACTTTGAATAGTGTGGAGGAGCAGAGGGATCTAGGTGTATGTGTGCATAGATCCCTGAAAGTTGGGAATCAAGTAGATAAGGTTGTTAAGAAGGCATATGGTGTCTTGGCGTTTATTGGTAGGGGGATTGAATTTAGGAGTCGTAGCGTTATGTTGCAACTGTACACAACTCTGGTGCGGCCGCACTTGGAGTACTGTGTGCAGTTCTGGTCCCCACATTACAGGAAGGATGTGGAGGCTTTGGAGAGGGTGCAGAGGAGGTTTACCAGGATGTTGCCTGGTATGGAGGGGAGATCCTATGAGGAGAGGCTGAGGGATTTGGGATTGTTTTCGCTGGAAAGGCGGCGGCTAAGAGGGGATCTTATTGAAACATATAAGATGATTAGAGGTTTAGATAGGGTGGATAGTGATAGCCTTTTTCCTCTGATGGAGAAATCCAGCACGAGGGGGCATGGCTTTAAATTGAGGGGGGGTAGTTATAGAACCGATGTCAGGGGTAGGTTCTTTACCCAGAGGGTGGTGAGGGATTGGAATGCCCTGCCAGCATCAGTAGTAAATGCGCCTAGTTTGGGGGCGTTTAAGAGATCCGTAGATAGGTTCATGGACGAAAAGAAATTGGTTTAGGTTGGAGGGTCACAGTTTTTTTTTTTAACTGGTCGGTGCAACATCGTGGGCCGAAGGGCCTGTTCTGCGCTGTAATGTTCTATGTTCTATGTTCTAAACACTTCTCCCTTTCTCACCCCACCCTCAACAAGTGTAAAGGAGTTCATGCATTAAATTGATTAAATCTGTTGCCTCTTGTTACCCCCTTCCTCTTGCCCAGCATGCTAAACCCAACCAGACTTTGCCTTCCTACCCTAGCTTGAACCTATATCATTATTTCCCCATTATCTTTGCCTTGCTCATCTTGTCCATGAGATCCATTATCTGCTCCTTTATCAGCATTTTCAGTGAACTGTAATCATCCACTTTCCTATCTTGGCTGTCATACCGAGTTATTGCTTTCAAATTGTTATCGCCACTCATCAAGACACTCATCCTCGACTCCTCTGATGAAGCCATCTTCAACATCCTATCCCTTGTTTTGTTCTTGTTGTCTCTCAAAGACTGTGCCCATTTTACTTCAAACTGCATTTTTGAACTATAGGTTTCGAGCCCTGTCAAGCACTACAACAGTTCTAATCAGTTGCAAATTACACATTCTGACTGGGATCATGGTGCACTATCCCTTCTCATCCTGTCTACAGCCTTTGATAGGAGTCACCCATGCCACCCTGCTCCAATGCCTCTTCTCCATTATCCAGCTTAGTGAGACTTCTTTTAGTTGCACTTTTATTTATCGTGAAGACATGGATATCCACTCAAGATGTTATGGGGCACCGGGATGGGTGGATAATATAACCATCTCAGCTCCTCCAGTTGAATTGGTTTCAAGAACACAAAGGTGAGATTGAAGTTCTGGCCATCCTGATGAACAGCATTTGATCACACTATCCAATATTAGCCAGAGAAGCTCCTACTTCTGTTTGTAGCTCTGCATGCCAGTCCTGGAGCTCCCATGGATCTATCCTTGGCACTCTTCTACACCACATCTACATGCGAGAATTCAGGTTCTACATGTATGTCAATAACATCTAGCAATATTGCATCACCGCCTCACTTGATCCCTGCTCTACATGCTGTCAATTCATTTATCAAACGGCCAGGACTGGATGCGCCACAATTTCATCCAATTAAACATTGCAAGACCATAACCATTTTTTGGTCTCCACCATAAATGATGTTGCCTAGCCCATTCTAAAGTCCTCCATGGCCAGCGAGGTTGAAAAATGGCAAACTTAAGAAAGTTGAGATAAAGAAAAGTGAGAAATTATAGCCTTGTTAGTCTAACATCTGGGGTGATTACTGGAATCAATAATTAAGGTCAGAGTGACTGAGCACTTGGAAAAAAGTCGATTAAACAGCTAAAATGGATTTGTAAAAGGTAGATCATGTCTAACAAACTTAATTGAATTGTTAGAGAAAGGAACTAAAATACTCGACAATGGAACATCTCTTGATGTAGTTAATATAGAACTTCGGGGGGCATTTGTTAAGGTTCCAAATTATGAGACTGTTAGTTAAATTTCAAGCTTGTGGAATTGAAGGCTAATCGAGATTATTTGTGAGAGAGAGAACGGAGTGTACTAAAGGACATGCACTCAAAAGGGAAGGAAGTTTCACAATGATCTGTGCTGGAACCTCAACTAATATATTCAAGCATGTTGATGCCAAAAGATTGACAAATATACTAAGTAATGTAGATTGGAGCATAACATTGCAAGGAGATATTGATGGATTAAGTAAACAGACAAAAATGTGATGGGTGAATTTCAATGCAGACTAGAGCAAGATAATCCAATTTAGACTAAAAAAGGTGAGCATTATTTAAATGATGAACAACTAGAAACAGTGGATGTCCAAAGAGATTTCAAATTTTCTCATATTCAAATCACTCCATAACTTTGCTCCTTGCAATTACTGTAACTTTCCCCAGCCTTGCAAATCTGTAAACTCATCTCGTCTTTTACATGGTACAAACTTCAAAATTGCTGAACCATTAATAGCTATATCTTCAGTTTCCTGGGCCCTAATTTTAGCACTTCCTCCCTCAGCCTCTGTCTTAAGATGTGCCCTAAAATATATCCATTTGATCAAGCTTTTGGTCACATTGGCTCTCCAATTTTGCTTGATAATGTTTCATTTAATTGCCTTGGGATGGTTTACTATATCATGGTGCTATATAAATATCAGCTGTTGTTGTTGAACAATAGTATGTTATAGATGTAACTTGGTGCATTGTTCAGATCATATTGAGCAAAGCAATGTTCTCATGTGATGCTTTTTGGGGATCTATTTTTAAAAATGAAGAGAGGCCTTTAAATGGCAAATAGTGAGCATTACAAAAGAATAGTCACACAATTTGAAACTAATCTGCCTTGCAGGATCTATAGTTGCCATTTATCACCACCACATTCCTACTGAGAAAGACAGAATCAAAGCAAATCTGCGGATTAGGGTGAAATGAAAGGACAGACTGTCAAGACTGACATTAAACACCCTGTGGGCACAAAATACAGTGAAACAGCAAATTTTGCAAAATCTATGATTTACAATTATAAAGCATTTTAACAGAGAAAATAACCTGAGGATCTTCACAGAGTTGGAAATTGGATGACAGCTAAAAGAGAGAGAGAGAGACAGGTTGGGTAGGCATAGGTTCGGTTAAAGCGGTGACTTTTTGGGAGGGTTATCGGGAAAGAAGGGAAATAGAAAGACAATGAGCTGTATGGAGAGAATTTCATGGGAGGACAGGCAACTAATATGTTAACTTGCATCGAGAACTAACTGGAACACAGTAGAAAAAGTGGGTATACATGGATTTGGATTTATTTGGAGATCGGTTACCAGTGATGTCCTGCAAAGCTTGATGTTGGAAACTTTGCTCTTTAGTATTTTTATTAACTTGAAATGTAATAACATTCAAGGCCATGGGCCAAGTGCTGGAAAGTGGGATTAGTGTAGATTTAGTGTTGTTTTTGTTGGTGCAGACTTGATGGGCTGAAGGGCCTCTTCTGTACTGTGTGACTATGATCTAGGTCGGGGTAGGATCCGCTAGATATGAAGAGCTGTGTAAATGTCATGATTGTAGGTGGCACTTGATAGCTTCAGGTCAATCCTGATTTGATTGGCACGTGATGTTTAACTGGGAAAAGTGCAGTGTTATGCATGTGAGCAGGATGAATAATAAAAATATGTACACGCTTTAGAGAAGAGCACTAAATTAGGCAGAGAAAGAGAGATCTGGGTATTCCAGTGCATAGATCTGTAAAGACTCACATACATGCCATGCAGTGATAGCCAGAGTGAGGTGCATTTATGAAGAAGGGAATATTTAATCATATAATACCCAACATAAGGATATCAAGCAGCTAATATTTTAACACAAGGTTTTAGAAAAAAATTAGGCATTTAAATCGTAAATGTAAAGCTAATAAGCTTGCCAGTATTCGATTGTAAAACTCAAGGACTAATTGTGTCAGTGAATTAACTAAAATATGAAAACTTGACTACAATGTAAATTAATCATGGTACAAGTTATGAAATCATACATTGTTTAGAAGAACAAATTATATAATTTTGTATTCTAGAACAGGGAGTTCATCCTGGGAATTCTGCCAGATGACTGGGCCCTCATCCAGTAGAAAAAAAGAGTTTTGACTACCCCACAAAATGCTGAATAAGTTAAAATTATAGTTTTGTATTACTAAGCAACCAGGAAGCCATTTTGATTGAGTAGCATGCTTACAATAGTTGAATGAACAAATGGCAAACTATTATTTTAAGGTGTCAGATTGTAATTTGATTTAAGAATGTCACGAATAGATTGACAAGTTGAATATTAAATGACATCATATTAAGTTAATTGCTGGGTTTAACCTAAGATAACTGAATTGTATAATTGCTCAAGTTTTTGGCACAAAAGTGGATATCTGCGGAGAAAGCTCAGAGCAGTTGTTGTGTCATTGAGCCTACCTTGCATCCCCCCTTCAGCCAAAGTTTTTGTTTGTCTGTCTATTGTATGTTTTAATAAAGCTAGTTTTAAATATAAAATTTTATTACGCTTTAAAGACTGAGTTTTGTTTACCTTTGCAAGAGTTTACTTATCAAAGTTGTTTTTTAGAACTTTCTAAAGTAATCCGGCCACCGAAACAAAACTTCCCACTACAATTTATAATAAAATTAAAAAACAAAGTACTGTATTTTGTCCTTGTACATTTATTCTAACAGTGGCCAAACCATAAAAGAAGTGTCCAGTTTTGATCTCCTCACATATCATGTGGTAGAGGCTTTGGGAAGGGAGCATCACTTAATGCCTAGCTTGAAGCATCTTAGTGTGGGAAGGGGTGGGTACCGCTGTAGTAGCTAAATGAGCTGCAAGGACATGGGTCAAATTAAAGACGTTTTCATGAGACTTTCTGCTAATCAGCCAGCATTAGATTTAAATCCTATGCAATAAACACGCATGCTGAAGTTTGACGTAGTTTCCTCTGCCTTCCAAGTTTGGACGCTGATAAATAGAGGTACTATATTTTGCTGCAAAGTTTGTGTTATTTGAGAGTTTAGATTTGACCAATATGCAATTCTATAATTTTGAAGAATTCTGCTATTTTGCACGTTTAATCAGCTAATAAATATACAATGGCTTGCTGTTGCCCCTACACAGAGGCTTAAATATTTCAAATACTTTTAATGAACGCATAAAAAAATCTTAAACCGAAGGACTGATTTACAATTATACATTATTCTTTTACCTCAGGGTCTTCAACAAGTGTGACAACTCTTCCAGGCTACAGGGATGGAATAGAAATACATAAAGTCTTAAGACGTGTATAATCACACAATTTAATTATACTCTGATTAAGGACAAGCCAACATTGGTCTAATTTTAAAAGACGTCAAAATAAAAAAATATTTCCTTGCATTTCAACGAAACTGACATATACTTGGGCTCCAAATACTATGGTTCCAGTAACAAACGCATGACTTAGACCAGAATTTTATTAATTACAGAACACATTGTAACTTGTCCTTTCAGAAATCATTCTGCAGATTGCTTATTTGTCCACTCTCAGAGAATAATAGTAATAAGATTATCTCACTATTCACAGGCAAAGTCAGTCACTGCATTCTATATTTTAAATTATACTTAGCATTGCACATTTGAATGTACTGAATCTTAACCCATGTGCTATTATGAACATCTAATTAGATGTATTCTAAAATGTTCTCTAAGTTTATTCTATTTGTACAATAATTTTAGCATTTTACTTCAATGGAAATAAATCTGGGGGGGGGGTGCTGATGCAAATTTTAATTTTATTAATTAACATAACCTCAATTTGAAGAGGAAACACTGATTATATAGTGAAATAATATATTGTCTAAGGTCTGGGACTAGCAAGTCATAGGTGGCTCGTTCGAATTTCACCATGACAGGTTATGAAACTGAATTCAAATAATTCTGGTAATTTATAGGCTATATGAACTTTTGTAAGCAAAAACCCAATTGGTTCACTCAATTTACTACTCCCATCTGATTCAGCCCAAATGGGAATCCAGTTCCACATTCCCACAGGCAGCTAGGGGATGAGCAATAAATACTCCAGTGCCAGTGTCAATCACATTCCAAGGCCTGCAAATATTTGATTGCCTTAATCTGATATTTCTGGATTATATACGGTAGATATATTCACAATACAATACCTGTGATAAACATGCTGCTTTCAATAATCAATAAACACCAAGTTGTTTTTGTCACATACAGAAAATGTTTCTTAGTTTATTACATCTTTGAACCACTCCTGTCAACATCCTGGGGTTAACATTGAGCAGAAATTGAGCCATCCATTAAAATACTGTGGCAGCAGAGCAGGTCAAAGGTAGGGAATTCTGCAACAGGTAACTCACCTTCTGTCTCCACAAAGTCTGTCCATCACCTACAAGGCACAAGCCAGAGAGTGATAGAATAATCACCACATGCCTGGATGAGAGCAGCTCCCACAACACTCAAGAAGCTCAATTTAAGTCAGGACAAAGCAGGCCACTTGACTGGCACCTCATCCACAAGCTCAAACATTCACTCCCTCCACCACCAATACACAGTAGTAGCAGTGCGTACCATCTACAGGATGCACTGCAGTGACTGACCAAGCCTCATTTGACAGCACCATCCAAACCCACAACCTCTACCACCTAGAGTTATAAGTGCAAGACACATGGGAACACCACCACCTGCAAGTTCCCCTCCAGACCACACATCATCCTGACTTGGAACTGTATCACTGTTCTTTCACTCTTGCTGGATCAAAATCCCTTCCTCATAGCACATGGGTGTACCTGCACTAGATGGACTGCAGCAGTTCAAGTTCACCATCACCTTCAAGGACAACAAATGTTAGCCTTGGCAGCAATGCCCACATTCTGAAAGAACAACAAAAAAATCCCCAGAGAAAATGTACAACAAAAGGTCTGTCTTTGCACTAGAAAAAGAACTGAAAAACCAAGTACAATTCTCATTTTGAGTGAAGAATTACCAACACAAGCAGTAATTCTCCACTCAGGAATTCAAGTCGTGTCAGAGTTTGGATCAAGACTGAACTGTGGTATGGAGCAGTCCTTCTGGTAGAACCTAAACTGCATCAGCAAGCAAGTTATTGGTGGGTGGTCTTTACAGAAATGATGGGGAGTTGGCAATTGGACAGTGTTTGACCTGATTTGCCCTGCTTTGTTGCAGTGCAAGTCTGAACCAGTATACCCGATACAGGACAAATAATAAAAACTAAAAGTCTTGAGTGTTGTATATGTCTATACAAAGACATATTGTATGTCTTTAATAAACAAGCATGATTGTTAAACCTGGAGTTATTTGAAAACGTCACAAAGAAAATGATAGTGCACTTCCATAATGTGTTCCCTCATCAAACATTCCTAATCGAGTTAAAAACTGAATAAAAAAGCCCAAGGTATAACATGGAACTTCAATAAACAATTGGTTTAAAATACTTGGGATGCACAATTCCAAGTTGGGAAGTTTTGAAAGGCTTCATGCAGGGTTCAGTGCTTGGGATATATACTTTTCTCATCTTCATTCATGTCCTGAATATTGAAGTGAAATACAAGCTGCTCAAACTTAAGTAACAGCACTAACATAGGGAAAGATAGAAGATGCTGATACATTGCTAATCTAAATTCTGCAATTTAACTGCAAAGACAAATGGCAAAATTCAACTTAACACTGCTAACTATTACTTAAGAATTTAAGAACCAAGAAATAAGAGGAAAAAGCCATTCAGCCCCTCAAGTCTTCTGTGCCATTCAACATGATCACGATGATCAGCAGTAGAGAATTCCAAAGATTAATGATTTGAGAAGAAATTCTGCTCATCTCTATGTTGAAGGGGAGAACTCATTCTGAAAAGGTGCCTCCCTTGCTCTAGATTCCCCTGCAAGAGGAAACATTCTTTCAATATCTAGCCAACCAAGCCCCTTAGAATCTTATGTTTCAATATGGTAACCTCTTATTCTTCTAAATTCCATGCGTTTACGCCCAACCTTTTCTCATAAGACATTTTCTTCATCCCAGGAATCAACCTAGTGTACCTTCGCTGGACAGCGTCCAATATATGTATATCCCTCCTTACATAAGGAGACTAAACTGTAAACAGTCCTCTAGGTGCTTTCTCATCAATGCCCTATGCAATGGTAGCAAGGCTTCCCTACTTTTATGTTGCGTCCTCCTTGCAATAAAGGCCGACATCCCATTTACTTTCTGAATGACTTGTTGCACCGGCATAACAACTTTTTGGGATTCATGCACTAAGACACCCAGATCTCTCTGTACTGCAGCATTCTGCAGTCTCTCTCCATTTAACTTATACTCTTTTTTTCTGTTCTTCATACCAAAGTGGACAGCCTCACATTTCTTCACACATTATTCTCCATTTGCCATATTTTAGCCCACTCATTTATACCCATTGCAGACTTTTTGGGTTGGATTTACAAATTGGTGGGGGGGGGGGGGGGGGGGGGGGGGGGCGGAAGACCTGACGCCCAGCATGATGCTGTTTTTAAATGTAAATGCCCTAATTGTTCAAGACTTGAGATTAGCACCCAAGTTATGGAACCAAGCACCTCCAGAAGATGGGAGCTGCTTGCAGAGCACCAGCAGCAAAGGCAGATGGCAACCTTCAATATCTAGAGGACTGTTTACAGTTTTAGTCTCCTTATGTAAGGAGGGATATACATATATTGGATGCTGTCCAGAGAAGGTACACTAGGTTGATTCCTGGGATGCAGAAAATGTCTTATGAGAAAAGGTTGGGCGTAAACGCATGGAATTTAGAAGAATAAGAGGTTACCATATTGAAACATAAGATTCTAAGGGGCTTGATTGGCTAGATATTGAAGGGGGCCTCTTTGGCCAAGGGCAGCAAGGTGGCATAGTAGTCAGCACTGCTGCCTCACAGCGCCAAGATCCCGTGGTCGACTCTGGCCTTTGGTGACTGTGTGGAGTTTGCATGTTCTCCCTGTGCCTGCGTGGGTTTCTTCCAGGTGCTCTGGTTTGCTCCCACAATTCCAAAAAGCTTGCAGGTTAGGTGGATTGATCATGCCCCTTAGACAGATTAGCAATGATAAGTGTGTGGGGTTTCAGGGCCAGGGTTGGGGAGGGGGCCTGGATAAAATACTCTGTCAGAGAGCTGGTGCAGACTCGATGGGCCGAATGGCCTCCTTCTGCACTGCAGGGAATCTAAAAAGATGGATAGAGCAGGCATGGAGCGCAGTATCAATGAGGAAGAAAGGGGCCTTATCGGAAAAATGAAGGTTCTGCACTTGCATTGACACAGTGTTAACTAAAATGTCAAAACAGATGGACAAATAAACTTTACTTAGCCCCACAGTGACCGTGACAGCAGTTCGGGTTCACTGAAATAAAGTTCAAGAATTCAATTTTGCACCAAACAGGCCCCATGACAAGCTCCTTAAGGAATCTGAAGGTTCCCTAACTGAAGGCAAGCAGATGCCCTGTTGCTCCCCTGCCGGTCTTTCAATATTACAAATTGACCAAGGGCATCGGGATCCCAAGGTGATTGTGAGGACTGCAATTATGAAATTGCCCCCACAACAGGCTCCCTACCTTGGAGCTCTTTGAAAATCTAGCCCTTTTGTGCACTCCTCACAACTTGCTTTCCTACTTATCTTTATCCTGTCAGCAAACTTGGCAACAATACATGCAGTCTCTCAACCAATTCATTAATATAGATGGTAAATACTTGAGGCCCCAATATTGATCCCTATGATACAACACTAATCAAACTTTGCCAACCTGAAAATGACTCATTTATCCTGACTTTATTTTTTGTTGTTAGACATATCCCTCTGTACCAATCTTACCCATTGAGTAAGATTGGTATAGAGGCTATGGGCCAAACATGGGCAATTAGGACTAGCTTAGTGGTTTAAAAAAAGAGGCGGCATGGACAAGTTAGGACGAAGGACCTGTTTCCATGCTGTAAACTTCTATGACTCTAATTTACTATCCACGCTAATATATTACTCCCAACACGTAGCTCGTAGCTTGTGTAGTAACCTTTTAGGTGGCACCTTATTGAATGCCATTTGGAAATCCAAATAGAATAGTTCTACTTGCTTCCCTTTATCCACAGTAAGAAGTCTCACAACACCAGGTTAAAGTCCAACAGGTTTATTTGGTAGCACAAGCCACAAGCTTTCAGAGCGCTGCTCCTTCATCAGATGAGTGGGAGTTCTGTTCACAAACAGGGCATATAAAGACACAAACTCAATTTACAAAATAATGGTTGGAATGCAAGTCTTTACAGGTAATCAAGTCTTAAAGGTACAGACAATGTGAGTAGAGAGAGGGTTAAGCACAGG
The DNA here is from genome assembly GCF_964213995.1 of Mustelus asterias. Taxonomy (NCBI): domain Eukaryota; kingdom Metazoa; phylum Chordata; class Chondrichthyes; order Carcharhiniformes; family Triakidae; genus Mustelus; species Mustelus asterias. The sequence continues at coordinate 48,699,551 of NC_135815.1, read as the reverse complement.
TTAAAGAGATGTGTATTGTCTCCAGCCAGGATAGTTAGTGAGATTTTGCAAGCCCAGGCAAGTCGTAGGGGTTACAGATAGTGTGACATGCATCCAAGATCCCGGGTTGTTTGGAGCGCTCACCTGATGAAAGGGCAATGCTCCAAAAGCTCATGTTACCAAATAAACCTGTTGGACTTGAGACTGATGAATTTCTAAACGCCCGATTACTACTTCCATAATCTTGGATTCTAGTATTTTGCCAATGATAGATGTTGGTCTAATTGAAGCTTCCTGTCTCTTTCCTTTCTTGAACAGAGGCATTACATTTGTGGTTTTTCAATCTACTGGGACCTTTGCAGAAGCTAAAGAGTAGTCGAACATTATAACCAATGTATAACCACTTTTTAAAAAAAAGTATTTTTAGGACATAGGCCATCAGGCTGGGCCAGTCCTACTTGCCCTTGCGAAGGTGGTGGCGAGCTATCTTCTTGGACCGCTGCAGTCCATGTAGTGCAAGTACAACAATAACACTGTTAGGAAGGCAGCTCCAGGATTTTGACTCAGCAACAATGAAAGAATGGCAATATCGTCCCAGTCAGAATGAGGAGTGGCTTGGAGGGGAACTTGCAGGTGGTGTTGTTCTCATGCATCTGTTGTCTCATGTCCTTCTAGGTGGTAGAAATAATTTCTCATTACTGCACTGATCTCATCCTATAAGATTACTCTAACTCCTTTTCCTTGAAATGTCAAATACTCTTGAATGGTCAGTTCTCAGCCTTGATCACCTTGCAACCACTTCTCTGCAATTGCTATATCAAACCTACTTATTTTGTATTTTTACCATCAATTCATCTATCTTGTCATGACCGCTTTGTGTATTCAGTTAAAGAGCCTTAAATTCTCTCATTTTACCATTTTTCCCTGCTCGCTAGTGCACTCTTATGTTTGTATACTTTGTCCTTTCCTGTCACAGCCTGGTTATTATCTGTATCAATACTCTGCACTATTGCCTTGTCTTTACTTATAAATTTTCTAAACCTACCCAGACCATTTAGTTTAAAGTCTTCTCCATAGCCGTAATTATTTGATTTGCCTGGATACTAGACCTGGCAAATCAAATTCGAGAGAAACTCATGCCAATGGGACAGTTCACTCTTCCCTCACTACTGGTGCCAGTGCCCTATGAATTAAAACCCAATTCTCCCACATCAATTTTTGAGCCATGCATTCAACTATTTGATCCCATTGGCTAATTTTCTCGTTCCTCAGGTAGCAATCCAAATATTACCTTTGTGCTTCTGCTCTTTAATTTAGCACTTAACTGTTCATACTCCCTCAACTGATGTTGTTGGTAGCCACATGGATCATGACAACTGGATCAAGTCCAAGAGTGATGATATACTAATGACTTTTGGTGTATAAATACTGTAAGCACCAATTAAAAGAAGGTTCTGGATATATAGTCAGAACATTCTGGTAGAAGATACTGGAGAATATGTTGACACTTTACAATGCAGAGGTCAGATCATACTTAGGGAACATGTACGAATACTTGAGGGATAACAAAGGGGAAAAGATATATGGTGAAAAGGAATAAGTGACAAGGATTATTTAGATAAACCCAACTGTTTAACCTAGAGACACAGAGACCTCTTAAAAACACAAAATATTAAATGGTGAAAACTTATTGCCTTTTGGACATATCTCTTTAGCCTTAATTTGAAACACTGGATTCTGGGTAAAATCTTTGCAATTTCTTTTATGTTCAGAAAAGTGACTAGTGGCTTTTATTTTGAACTGCAATTCCATTTCATACTCAGAATTTTTCACATGCCCGTGTTGCTGCCAATACTTCTCTTTTGATTGTGGTGCATCTTTGTTCTGCTTCTGATAATGACCTCGAGGCACAGTAAAATGGTCTAGGTTTGCCATCACTCTGCACTTGAAATAATACTGCTGCAGACCTGTTGACAATATTTCTGCTACTATGGCCTGTAGTTCTGGGTCGTCATGTGCCAACATTTCAGAGGAGATTAAAAGTTGTTCAATATTTTCAAAAGCATTTTGCTAGTCCACATTCCAGACCACTACTGACCCCCTCTCAACAGTGGTCTCAAAATACTCACTGACCTCTGCAAAATTTGGTAGGAACTTGCCTACTTAATTGACAATCCTGAGGAATCATTGAAGCTCAGTAATGTTCTTGGGTGTGGAAGCTCTGTTTACTTTTGTTCTTTGTGGAACTGTAATTCCAGTAGTTATACTATGTGACCTAAAATTTTAATCATAGGTTTAGCTCACGTTGTTCGTTCAGTATTAGCCCTGCGTCCTCTTAGGACTGCTGTACCTCTGTGGTCATGCTCTTCTCTCATGGAGCCATGTACAAGGGTATGTCGTCCATATGGCATATTATCATGCCTTGTAGGATCTGAGACATTGCTCTGTGGAAAATTTTAGGAGTGAATGTAATTTTAAATGGTAATCTATTAAAAGAATAACGACAATTGTGATACAAATGTGGCCAACAGTCTGGATTCTTTGTCAAAAGGCAGCTGCCAAAATCCACTGTTTGCATCAAATTTGGTATACAAGAGTATTCTTGTCAAGTTTGGTGAGATTCTCATCCACTGAAGCCATTGGGTGGATCTCACATTCCACTGATTTGTTTAGTTGCGTTAAATTCACACAGATTCGAATAGAGCCATCTGGCTTTTGGACCATGACCATTCTTGTATACCATTTTGTTGCATGGTGATCAATGAGATAACCCTTTGCTGTTGATTTCATCCTTGACTTTGACCCATGCATGTGCGCTTTCCTCTGTGCCAAGAGGCAAATTGATTTAGCATCAGCCCTCAGGGTGATAGGGTATTTGGTCTTTAGTTTTCCGATGCCTGTAAATAATTTTGGAAATTCATTTCAGAATGGACTTCTGCGATGCTCATCAACTTTATAGATTAGTTTCAATTTTAAGCATACCTTTCTGTTTATTAGAGAGCATTCTTGATTTTGAATGACAGTGAGGTTCGAAGATTTCTCTATTTTTATACTTCAACTTTATCATGAGTTGGCCTTTAACTTTCAATGTCGTTTCACCAGAACCCTGTAATTTGATAGACGGAGGTGCAGTATAATCTGCTTGAGCTATTTTACTTTGTCTGGATTGCTCCTGTGTTTAATTTGAACTCTATGGGATGCTCATCCATTTTTGAGTTTCAGACTCCAGTATTTATTTCCAGTTTCATTTACCCCCCCTTGGATAGTTGGTTCCTTCTCCCTTGATACTTCCACTTGCTGTATTTGACTCTGCTTTAGTATTTTTTCCCTCTTTAAATGTTGTCAGCATTTTTGGGTGACAGTTTTGAAAGGCTTTTCCTTCCAGTTGTGACACTCTACTCCTTTTGCGAGACATTTTTCTTGCTTGTTCCCACCACATTGGAGACATTTCTGGATGGCAATTTGAGTGCTTTCCCTGTTTTGGTGGGTTTAGGCTTTTGTGCACTCTTCTGGCCAACAAATTGAATGGTCTCACTCGTTCTACTCCGCAGGATCTCATGTTCATCACAAATACTGTTTTCGGAGTTCCATTTGTCTCGCAATCTGCACTACTTTCATCAGTGTTAAATCCTCTTGTCTGTAGGAGGTCGGATAATTCTTCGAAGACTTCTAGACAATTCTGTCACAAATCAATTCATCCCTCAAGATAATAATTGCAATTCTCTGTCAACCTGTATAGATCTTTAATGACAAATCTGTGCTATTGCCTGGTCTTTGCCTTCTCTTGTTAAATTTGGCCCTTTTAATGCAAGCTTCTGTGGACGCTGAAATATGCATCAAATGCTTGCAGGAATTAGAAGAAACATAAAAGATAGGTGCAGGAGGAGGCCTTTTGGCCCTTTGAGCACTTCTTCGTAAGAAATTGAAGTCTCATCAACTCTCTGCCTTGCTGTCAGCAATAGATCCGAACTGCATAGTATACTGATCTGTGTTTTGATTTCTTTCTTTTGTAAGCCAGAAGCAGTTCTATATTTCGTGGGCTTCCAGTTGTCTCAGTTCTTGGCCATCATGAGCCTTCAGTATTCCAAAACGGTTCTGCGAATATAGTGTGGTTTCCATGCTTCGCCTGAGCTTTGGAATTGTTTCTGTTTCACTGGTGCTGCTCATTGCTTTGGGTCTGTGCTCACTGCTGTCCGGACTCCAGGTTTGTGTGTCTCAGCTTGCATCTTCTGCACCCGGGATGCTCCAACTTTCTGGTGAGTCTTGAATCTGTTCCCTCTTTCCAAGATTGCTGACTTGCTTGGTCTGTAGCAGATCAGGTTCCTTGGGGTTGGTCTGTTCTTTCAAAGTAAGCTGCTCGAGACTATAGTTGTTAAAACCATTACTCTATTTACATATTGGGAACGCTGCACAAAGTTGAAACTTCTCCCTCCAGATCTGTTACTTAATCATCATGTGATATTACATCACCGCCACATGCTACTTTGCTCTCACTCCCTTACCTTGGGATACTGAGGATATTGCATCATCCTTATTGCTGCCCAGATGAGATCAGCCAATTTAATGTATCAGAACTAAACCCGAGATTGGTCTGCAAATACAGCACCCTGACTTTAAAAAAAATGCAACTTATCTCATTATTGCTTTATTTACACCTTTGATTTCAAACATAGATAAAGTGTTTGGTGATAACACTCTAGCATTGATGCAGCTAAAATTAATCTTTGGCTGCCCATTATTGCTAACCATCTGCATAGTTTTTTCTTCTCAACTCTACAAGTTTGTCAGCAAAGATAGGGCTGTGCTGAAATAAACAGAACTAATCTGAACAATAAGTATTGAGGACTGAGTCACCATTGAGCAAATGTTTGGCATTTAATGCTAGACTTACAACACAGACACCAGCATGCAAAGTGTTAACATTAAAGGTAATAAGGGAGCAATGCACCTCAAAAGTCCCATTAGATTAGCCATAACACCAAAATGCCTTGGAAAATGTAGCAGATGAACTCCTGGTCAATTTAACTATGGTTTGCATTTTTTGCTCTGGTCTGTCTTAAAGCTTCTTGGTTTTGGGAGATTTTAAAATGGCTGGATAATTTAGCCACGATGATTATGTGGCGTTTATCAGAAAGTTAAAGTCACTCTCCCAATTCTTGGCCTGGATTTTGCAGTCAGTGGTGAAGCAATGGTGGTCACTGTTGTGCCCCGCAACTGAACAGCCTCAGATAGTGCCCACCCATGTATGCATTTGCCGTCACCTCCTCTAGGTATTGGAACCAGCACCAACAGTTAACACAGTACTCCAGTCATCCTACATGGGCCACCTACACCAGTGGACACGCAGACTCCTCTAAAGGACAACACTGCAAACCCTGCACCCACTGAGCACACAGACAGAATGCTCCAGTTCATCCACACTGAGGACACCAGCCTGAGAAAGTCAACACCACTACCAACTGACATAACTACACACTCTTGGTGTTTGAGCAAACCAAACACAAGGTTCCATCAAGGACTGGTCTTCAAACCTCATCTTTCTACAACAAAAAGTGGTGGAACGAAAAGGAGATGTGATGGGCTATGCACCAGCTTAATCCATACCTCACCATATGTTGATAGTTATGTATTGTTAGCCTGTTTAATTTGTACATTACAAAATGGCATGCACAGTTTCCATTCACACACAATATCATACCACTGGTTGCCCTAACTAAAAGAGGAACATGGAGACTGAGGTGATGGAACAGGGTCGTGTGTCAGGCATATGGAAGTTCTCCCTAGGAGGGCAGGCAGAGTACAAGCATGAAGTAGCTGCTCAGTTAGTGAATACACAACTGTTTGTTATAATTCTGTCGCCAAGTGTCTGGGAACTCAACAACATTTACAACGGTGACCAAGGGAGGTATTATTGGGGTAGATGTGTTTTCTTCAGACATGGATTTAGCAGCTGTCGCAAAAACCAAGAAGCAGAGACTGGTTATCCTACTCGGCAAGAAGTCTCACAACACCAGGTTAAAGTCCAACAGGTTTATTTGGTAGCAAATACCATAAGCTTTCGGAGCACTGCTTCTTCATCTCCATATCCTACCCGGCACCAGGAGGGACAGATCCTGTTTGCACTGCTCCAAATGCATACGGAGCAGAAGAGTGACCGTGTGGAGAAGGGGGGGGGATCCGAGGGGGACAGACAGCTGGCTCCAGGGCAGGTGGAAACCTGTCACTTCACCGGGATTTAAACAGCCGCCACAACTGGGGACGGTTATTGGGATCAAATGTCAGCCACCCCCCTACCCCCTACCTGACTCACCTTGCCCGGGACGCCCCGGTGGTCGGTGCTGCCCTGCCAGAAGCGACGGATGTAGCCCCGAATGTAACCCACTAACTTCTCCTGGTAGGGGAAATCCACTTTCCAAATCAGCGAGCCATAGCCGAATATCCACATGTCTGCACACCCTCCCTCCCACGATGACTGACTGCCCCGTGTCCTTATTTGACCGAAAAAACGGATCGCGAACTGTTCGAGGGGGGGGGGTGGGGGGAAGATGCTGCTGGTGAGTGACCCCGGAGCAACCAAACCGGGAGCCGACTCCGCCCTCCCCCGCCAACGGCGGGGCCCCGGCCAGGGGGCGCAGGCGCAACGGGCCGCCCAAGGCCTGACGGGAAATGGAGTTCCGTTTGTCAGGTGACCGACCGGCGGCGGCGGCGGCGGCGGCGGCTGCGCGCGGACATCAATTCCCAGCAGGCCCCGCGCGCGCCGCCCGCCTCTGATTGGCCCCGTCAGAGTCAGCCACTGGATGGCGGGCCGCGCGGGAGCCAATCAGCGCCTGGGCGCGCATGCGCACACGGGGCGGCGATCCGAACAGCCAGTTTGTGGGACAAGGGGGAGGCTGTGGCGGTGAGATGGCCAATAACCTGAGGAGTTAACAAGTTCAGGCAGGAGGCTTTATCTTTATGGTTTCTGCTGTTCAATCTGGCTGTAAATTTTGATGCGAACCGAAAAATTAGGGGAGCATTGCGTTTGGAAGATTCTTGTCACCAAAGCCGGCAGCGGATTTCACATCTGCGTTTAAACCATTTGTCAGCGTTGTTATTACAAAACAGCCCAACCCTCTGCGGGGGGCTGGAAAACTGGCGGCGAAACGGAAAATCTTCCTTTTTGTTTTAAAAAGTAAAGTATATTTTTTTAAATGATAAAAGAGAGAGTAGAGATGGAGATGTAACTGGATGGCAGAATATTGTATGGGACTTAAAGGCCTAATCCTAAAACCAATACTCCACACGACCCAACAAACCTTCGTGATTGGGACGGACACGCCGACAAGTTGACAAATCGAGGAGAAAAAGGCAGACGGCAATGATCGGTTATAATTCCGGGCCGACACCAATTCTTCGAACTTGTAATAAAAGCTGAAAATGCTGTTAAATACTCAGCAGGTCAGGCAGCATCTGTAAAGAGTAAAACAGAATTAGCATTTCGGGTCAGTGACCCTTCACCAGAACTTCAGATGCTGCCTGGCCTGCTGAGTATCCACATCATGGCTGCTGAGTATGTGCCCTGTTTGCTGTTTATGAGCAGATCTCCCACTCACCTGACGAAGGAGCAGCGCTCCAAAAGCTAGTGGCGTTTGCTACCAAATAAACCTGTTGGACTTTAACCTGGTGTTGTTAGACTCCTTACTGTGTTCACCCCAGTCCAACGTCGGCATCTCCACATCATGACTGCTGAGTATTTAACTGCATTTTCAGCTTTTATTACAAGTTTGAAGAATTGGTGTTGGCCCGGACTTATAACCGATCACTGTATCTGCCTTTTTCTCCTCGATTTGTCAACTTGTCGGCGTGTCCGTATCAATCACTAAGGTTTGTTGGGTCGTGGAGTATTGGGTTTAGGATTAGGCCTTTAAGTCTCATACAATATTCTGCCATCTAGTTAGATCATGACCTTTCTCCATCTCTACTCTTATTATTTCAAAAATATACTTTACTTTTTAAATTAAAGAAAGAACATTGTAAACATTTCAAAGTAGCCATCACACACAGTGCAACAGTATTCAGGTTCTCCACATAATGTTGCACCCAAGTGCTTCAATACAGTCAAAGAAACGTTAGACATTTCAAAATGGTACAAAGATATTTAACTTGTCTACATAGATCAAGTTGCACTCTGAGGTGCCTCAATACAGTTGTGATACATGGAATAAATGTCTGCAGTGAATATTACAGGTTGTACAGCTTAAAGGAGTTCTATATAATTCCCTTCAGATTATGGCTGAAGTTCTGAAGCCCTCCCCCACCAATTGCATTTTTGTGGTGGTTGTGACCACCTGCCACCCCCCCAATTGCATTTCTGTGGTGCTGTGCCAAGCTTTATTGCACCCCTCAGCATGTAGTCCTGGGCTTTGGAATGTGCCAGTCTGTAACACTTGGTCCGGGACAACTCCTTGTACTGGAAGACCAACAAGTTTTGGGTGGACCAAGGAGTGTCTTTCACTGAGTTGATGATCCTCCAACAACAGCTGATGTTTGTCTCACTGTGTGTCCCTGGGAACAGCCCGTGGAGCACAGGGTCTTGCATCACGAAGCTACTCGGGCTGGACCTCAACAAAAACAATCTCATCTCTCTCCAGACACACTTTGCAAAGGCATATCCCACAAGGAGATAGACAATGATCTCTTCCCCACCACACTTAACTGAAGGGCAACGTACAGATGGAGTGAGACTCTGGATGTGTAGGAAGGATCTGACCAGGAGGCCTTTCTCACCACCAGCCATGCTAGGTCTTGGTGCTTGTTTGAAAGTTCTGGTGATGAGGCATTTTGCCAAATGACCGTGACAGTCTGCTCAGGGAATCATCTGACCGGATTCACCATCTCCTCTTCCTGTAGGACTTCTAGAACATTGTGTGCAGACCACTGCCTGATGGACTGTGACCAAAGGTGTTTCTCTGCATAAATATTTCCACAAGGGACTGGTGGTATGGCACAGTCCAGCTACTTGGAGGGTTCCATGGCAATGTGGCCAATCCCCCTGTGGCTGTCTTGTCTGGAGACAATACACATCTTTTTAGTCTGTCTTGATGCTCTCTCCATTCACATTGTTTTGTTTCTTAAAGACTTGATTAGTTGTAAGTATTCGCATTCCAACTATTATTCATGTAAATTGAGTTTGTGTCTTTATATGCTCTGTTTGTGAACAGAATTCCCACTCACCTGAAGAAGGAGCTTAGAGCTCCGAAAGCTTGTGTGGCTTTTGGTACCAAATAAACCTGTTGGACTTTAACCTGGTGTTGTTAAACTTCTTACAATGTGGCCAGACCCATCCTTTGCAATACTGGGGACAGATAGAACCTCACCACACAGTGATATGTGGTTGCATATTGAGGATCTATGCACACTTTGATGCAGACATACAGAAAGGTGGCCATCAGGATTAGGGCAATGTTGGGCATGTTTTCTCCCCCCTTATCTAGAAGTTTATACACCTCGTCCTTTGAATAAGTTTCATTTTTGACTCCCAGATGAAGCGGAAAATGGCTCGTGATTGCCGCAGCACAGATGAGGAAAAGGCCAGACCTGCGCCGCATACAGCAACACTGAAAGTGCCTCATACCTGATGACCAGGTTCTTACCTGCAATGGAGAGGGAGCGTTGATCCTACATACCCAGTTTTTGATTCATTATACCTGCTTCTTTTTTCCATTTTCTAATGCTTGCCTTGGTCCCTCTGGGCCACATCCACAGCACCTTCAGGCAATCTGACCTGACGGTGAAGGGGACGGGGATTGGTCAGCCCATTTCCCAAAGAACATGGCCTCGCTCTTGCCATGATTCTCAACTCTATCACTGTCTCATGTACCATTTCCCTTGATATAACAGCAATGAAAATGTATGATCTCAGTCTTAAATTTGAAAGAAGTACCAGTGCCCACTGTTCTTTGGGGAGGGAGAATTCCAGATTTTTTACCAACTTGTGTGGGAAACAAACTGCCTTGTTCTAGATTTTCACCAGGGAAAATTTTTTTTAACCTCTTTATCACTTCAAACACTTAAATCAGATAATACCTTAGCCTTCTTTATGTGAGGAAATTTAGGTCAAATTCATGTAGCTGGTTTTAATTTAAACTCTGGGAAATTTGTGTTGTAGCCCCGCCAAGGAGAGAAAGAAACTTGCCTCATCTCTGCATTTTAAACAGTTTTAAACAGTGACCCCCTAGTTCTCTACATCCATCCTGTCAAGACCACTCCGGATCTTGTATGTTTATGGGAAGATGGTGGCATATTGTCTGGATTACCGGACTAGTAATAGTGATCCAGAGACTGTCTTGGACTTGTTGTGTCACTTGGCGGAGCTTGAATTCTGGATGAGGACAGATTTTCTCCAAATGAACACTGGGAAGTCCCAAGCTTGTTTGTGGTCTCTGTCACTGACTCCATCCTTCTCCCAGTTAGTTATTTGAGACTGAACCATACAATTTGCAAATCTGCAGTCCTCTTTGGGCCTGGGATGAGTTTCTACCAGCACCGTTGCTGCATCAGCAAAGAACACTGACATCTATCTCTGTAACATTTTCGATCTCCACCCTACCTCTGCTGCTGAAAACCTCATCCATGCCTGTATTACCTCTAGACTTGACAATTCTAATGCTATCTTGGGCGTTTATCTTTCATCCTCTGTAGATTTTGATTTCATTCCAAGCTCTGCTACTTTATTGAAACTTCCCCTGTTATTTCTGGACTAACTGAGGAGAAGTCTATGTTCCACTGCATCTCCAATCTAACTAATAATTTCATGTGGGAAGGGCTGTATTTAGAACTTTATAAAATGATCAACTTTTGTCATTGCTAGGTTGGCATGCATGTCACCTTTGGTGATAGCGCCATTGGTACAAGTTGTTTAGAGCTGTCCCAGACTTCTCAGGAGGTTAAATGCTCCCCCCCAACTCTTCTCTCTCTCTCTTCTCCCCCCCAACCTCACCTTCACACAAAACTTATGCTCAGGAAAGTTGGGACAACTATGTCTGCTGTTATCTTGTCGGGTTGGACAGAATAGTCAAATCTCTATATGTGAGCTCCATCGCTCTGTGCTCTCATTGTACAGTCCCATGGCATCAAAAACACACCATTTTTATGAATTTTCATCACTTTCTGGCTTCTTTTCTCCTCAAAACAAGGCAAATCCAAGTTCAGCCTGGTTTCCTTTATGTTTTACAACAACCCCAGCTAAATTTGTTGTTGCAAGATACTTGCTACTCATGGTGCTCCTGATACTATTACAGATCTCTTTGGGTAGAGCACATGACAAGCTTCTTTCTGAAGTTATTTACTCCAGAATTTTCAATTAATTGCCCTCGATGTAGGATCTAGAACCTGTGCAAAAAGGACAAGAAATTGTGTCTCCTTAACCAATAAGAATGAAGAATCCTTATTGATGCATGCAGAGCCTGAAATATTGAAATAAATTATAAATTACAAATTAGAAAATGAAGTTAAGAGTGGGAGAGAACATGGCATGGAAGAGAGATGCAAGAATGAGAAAGTTTAAAATAAGTTATATCTACTTTTACTCTCCCACAGTAATTGACAACGGAAGAAATATGATTGTAAAAGTTAATTAAAAATTCACTTGTAGTTAAATGGACATATCCTAACTTTCTCTGATGCATTTGATGGCTATCAATCACTTGAGAACACTTAACTTTTTGATGTTGTATGTATTTTAATGCTGAGTCTTTTGATGAGACATTGGTGTTCTGGAGAAGTGAGGCAGCTTGGACAGTAACTTCCTGATTTCCAGGTTTAATTGCACTTGTACAGTCACTGTAAGATGCTGTCTGATTTACTCTTTACTCAGACTAATGATGAATGTTGAAGTTATTTTTGCCTGGAAAAACTAGTCCAAGATGTTCTTTCCAGACATCTGCCATTGCAATGCTGGCTGTTCTCCATAGTGCAGAAATACTCATCGTTATGCTATCTGAAATTCTGATGATATACTAGTCTTTTAAGTAGTGCAATCTTTGCTCCTTCAAAAGTACTTTAAGTAAAATGTCTTAACATGTTTATTCTGTCATACTGTTAACTTTGTAATTTGAGCTTTAAATACTAGGATGGTGACTTTTAAGGTGGAGTGTGCAGGAGCACGGTGGTATCTCATGTTTCCTGGCTTCAATTTAATGTCTTGCTTTATTAATTCAGCTCTGGAAAATGGACTTCAGTGAGGCATATTCTAATACCTGCTCAGTGGCCGGATTTGCTGCAAGGAAAGGAAATGTAGAACTTTTGAAAACCTTGATTCAAAAAGGTCATAGTCTTGACATCGCAGACAACCGTGGTTGGTGTCCAATTCATGAAGCTGCAACTCACAAATCTTTGCGATGTTTGAGGCTTTTAATACGTGCAGGTACCTTAAATTACTATACAGTTTTTGTTGAAAGAAGACTTGTTCCTGTCACCTAAACAGAGGCTCACTAATTGCTTACACATTACAGTTGTAGTCATTGTCTCAGTTTGAGTCATCCTAGTGAAAATTAACAGCTATTGTGAGATTTAAAAGGGGGATTTAATAAATTCAGACTTGATTCATTCGCTTGCAGGCAGCTTAACTACTAGATCCTAAATTAATCTTTTAAACTGTTTGAACTCGACAGGGAACCATCAGGCAAAGACTCAAAAACATTGAATTAGCAAATAATACAAAGTTTATTGAACCCAAGCAAAATAAAACAAAACACTTATCAATTAATGAAAGACTTATCAATGAAATGGAAGTATACTTGTCAAGCAATCCCCACAGACTTGATCCCTATGCTGACAGAAACTTCCTCTGCCCCTGATTATACCGTAAGAAGTTTAACAACACCAGGTTAAAGTCCAACAGGTTTATTTGGTAGCAAAAGCCACACAAGCTTTCGAGGCTCTGAGCCCCTTCTTCAGGTGAGTGGGAATTCTGTTCACAAACAGAACTTATAAGACACAGACTCAATTTACATGAATAATGGTTGGAATGCGAATACTTACAACTAATCCAGTCTTTAAGAAACAAAACAATGGGAGTGGAGAGAGCATCAAGACAGGCTAAAAAGATGTGTATTGTCTCCAGACAAGACAGCCAGTGAAACTCTGCAGGTCCACGCAACTGTGGGAGTTACAAATAGTGTGACATAAATTCTGATTCTAGGATCGCATGATAAAGACTCAGGAGGAAAAAAGCAGAAATATTTATGTGAAATAGTGTGACATAAACCCAATATCCCGGTTGAGGCCGTCCTTGTGTGTGCGGAACCTGGCTATCAGTTTCTGCTCCGCGACTCTGCGCTGTCGTGTGTCGCGAAGGCCGCCTTGGAGAACGCTTACCCGAATATCAGAGGCCGAATGCCCGTGACCGCTGAAGTGCTCCCCAACAGGAAGAGAACAGTCTTGCCTGGTGATTGTCGAGCGGTGTTCATTCATCCGTTGTCGCAGCGTCTGCATAGTTTCCCCAATGTACCATGCCTCGGGACATCCTTTCTTGCAGCGTATCAGGTAGACAACGTTGGCCGAGTTGCAAGAGTATGTACCGTGTACCTGGTGGATGGTGTTCTCACGTGAGATGATGGCATCTGTGTCGATGATCCGGCACGTCTTGCAGAGGTTGCTGTGGCAGGGTTGTGTGGTGTCTTGGTCACTGTTCTCCTGAAGGCTGGGTAGTTTGCTGCGGACAATGGTCTGTTTGAGGTTGTGCGGTTGTTTGAAGGCAAGAAGTGGGGGTGTGGGGATGGCCTTGGCGAGATGTTCGTCTTCATCAATGACATGTTGAAGGCTCCGGAGGAGATGCCGTAGCTTCTCCGCTCCGGGGAAGTACTGGACAACGAAGGGTACTCTGTCCACTGTGTCCCGTGTTTGTCTTCTGATGTCTACACCAGCATCCCCCATGACGATGGCATTGCTGCAACGGCCTCAGTGCTCAGCGCCAACAACTGCCAGTTTCCAGATGCAATTTTACATCTCATCCGCTTCATCCTGGACCACAATATCTTCACCTTCAACAACCAGTTCTTCATCCAGACACACGGAACAGCCATGGGGACCAAATTTGCACCTCAATATGCCAACATCTTCATGCACAGGTTCGAACAAGACTTCTTCACCGCACGGGACCTTCAACCGGTGCTATACACTAGATACATCGATGACATTTTCTTCCTTTGGACTCATGGTGGACAATCACTGAAACAACTCTATGATGACATCAACAAGTTCCATCCCACCATCAGGCTCACCATAGACTACTCTCCGGAATCGGTTGCATTCTTGGACACGCGCATCTCCATTAAGGACGGTCACCTCAGCACCTCACTGTACCGCAAGCCCACGGATAACCTCACGATGCTCCACTTCTCCAGCTTCCACCCTAAACACGTTAAAGAAGCCATCCCCTACGGACAAGCCCTCCGTATACACAGGATCTGCTCGGATGAGGAGGATCGCAACAGACACCTCCAGACGCTGAAAGATGCCCTCATAAGAACAGGATATGGCGCTAGACTCATTGATCAACAGTTCCAACACGCCACAGCGAAAAACCGCACCGACCTCCTCAGAAGACAAACACGGGACACAGTGGACAGAGTACCCTTCGTTGTCCAGTACTTCCCCGGAGCGGAGAAGCTACGGCATCTCCTCCGGAGCCTTCAACATGTCATTGATGAAGACGAACATCTCGCCAAGGCCATCCCCACACCCCCACTTCTTGCCTTCAAACAACCGCACAACCTCAAACAGACCATTGTCCGCAGCAAACTACCCAGCCTTCAGGAGAACAGTGACCAAGACACCACACAACCCTGCCACAGCAACCTCTGCAAGACGTGCCGGATCATCGACACAGATGCCATCATCTCACGTGAGAACACCATCCACCAGGTACACGGTACACACTCTTGCAACTCGGCCAACGTTGTCTACCTGATACGCTGCAAGAAAGGATGTCCCGAGGCATGGTACATTGGGGAAACTATGCAGACGCTGCGACAACGGATGAATGAACACCGCTCGACAATCACCAGGCAAGACTGTTCTCTTCCTGTTGGGGAGCACTTCAGCGGTCACGGGCATTCGGCCTCTGATATTCGGGTAAGCGTTCTCCAAGGCGGCCTTCGCGACACACGACAGCGCAGAGTCGCGGAGCAGAAACTGATAGCCAGGTTCCGCACACACAAGGACGGCCTCAACCGGGATATTGGGTTTATGTCACACTATTTCACATAAATATTTCTGCTTTTTTCCTCCTGAGTCTTTATCATGCGATCCTAGAATCAGAATTTATGTCACACTATTTGTAACTCCCACAGTTGCGTGGACCTGCAGAGTTTCACTGGCTGTCTTGTCTGGAGACAATACACATCTTTTTAGCCTGTCTTGATGCTCTCTCCACTCCCATTGTTTTGTTTCTTAAAGACTGGATTAGTTGTAAGTATTCGCATTCCAACCATTATTCATGTAAATTGAGTCTGTGTCTTATAAGTTCTGTTTGTGAACAGAATTCCCACTCACCTGAAGAAGGGGCTCAGAGCCTCGAAAGCTTGTGTGGCTTTTGCTACCAAATAAACCTGTTGGACTTTAACCTGGTGTTGTTAAACTTCTTACTGTGTTTACCCCAGTCCAACGCCGGCATCTCCACATCCTGATTATACCAACAGGTATTTATCTTTACCTCTGAAGGAACCTACATTATCTATGGTCCATGCTGAGAGGAATTCTGCTTCTGTCCTTGGGCGCAGTGCCCAAGGACGCTCTCTCTGCATGGCCAGGAATTTCGCAGATCAAATCAGCTTCCCTTAGTGTATACTAGCTAGCTTAATATTGTACTTTGAAGTAGTCCCCAACTAGCAAGAAGCTGCTGAATTTTATTTGGTCAAGGGAAAAGTGCCTGGTTTCCTTGGTTTGTAACATCAGCATGGCTTCTTTTCTGTCCACACGTGAGAACAAAATGGCCAAATTAAACAAGTACACTAAATCCTACTAAAATAAAATCCAAAGTCTAGGCCTGCTTGCACTATTTACACTATTGTTTATGTTCAGTCATTTTGTACATAAATCATGTCCAGACTGCGATATCTTTTGCAATCCTGAAAGCCTTTTGTAAGAAGCCTGATTATGGTCAGACCCCACCTGGAGAACTGTGCCCAGTTCTGGTTGCCTCATTACAGAAAGGATGTGGAAGCCATAGAACGGGAGCAGAGGAGATTTACAAGGATGTTGCCTGGATTAGGTGGCATGCCTTATGAGGATAGGTTGAGAGAGCTAGGTCTTTTCTCCTTGGAGAGGTGAAGGATGAGAGGTGACCTGATAGAGGTGTATAAGATGTTGAGGGGTATTGATAGAGTGGATTCTCAGAGGCTTTTACCCAGGGCTGGAATGGTTGCCACAAGAGGTCACAGGTTTAGGGTGCTGGGGAGTAGGTACAGAGGAGATGTTAGGGGTAAATTTTTCACTCAGAGGGTGGTGGGTGCGTGGATCGGCTGCCGGTAGTGATGGTGGAGGCGGATTTGATAGGGTCTTTTAAGAGACTTTTGGATAAGTTCATGGAAGTTAGTAAGATAGAGGGTTATTGGTAAGATAGAGGGTTATTAGTACAGCACAGCAACAGGCCCTTCAGCCCACCAAGCCTGCGCCAATCACGTTGTCCTATCTAGACCAACCGCCTACATCCCTCTATACCCCCCCCGCCCCCCCGTACATGTGTTTATCCAGATAAGTCTTGAATGTCGCAAACGTATCTGCCTCAGCCAACTCACTTGGCAGTGCATTCCAGGCCCCCACCACCCTGTGTGTAAACAAAAACTTCCCCTGCACATCTCTACTGAACCATTCCTCCCTTACCTTGAACTTGTGCCCCCTTGTGATTATCATTTCTGCCCTGGGAAAAAGATTGCAACTGTTCACCTTATCCATGCCCCTCGTAATTTTATAAACTTCTATCAGGTCGCCCCTCAGCCTCCGTCTTTTCATGGAGAACAATCCCAGTTTATTCAATCTTTCCCCATAGCTAATAACCTCCATTACCAGACAATCCTGGTAAACCTTTTCTGTACTCCCTCCAAAGCCTCCGCGTCTTTCTGGTAGTGTGGTGACCAGAATTGGGCACAGTAGGTGATGCCTACGTTTCATGAACAAATAAAAAAATTGTCAAGTTTTCTGTCAACCCTTTTAATTTTTTTCTTCCTGACTCAATATCATGCCTTGTTGTGAAGCAGCTTGGGATGTTTATTTATATTCAAATTAGCATAGCAATGAAAGCTCTATCTTCGTTTGAAATTACCATATCAATGCAAGATGTTTTTCAGTTGTCTCATCTGCTGACTGATATTTGATTCTTGTGCTGTAAACTAACTGTAGTTAGAATTATGAAGGAGAACAACTAAAAATAGGAAAGGTTGGCAAGAGTTGGGTAGGGGTTTGCAGAGTGTCGGCAATAACTCTGGCTGGGTCAGAACAGCCCAAGTTTATTAGTCTATGTCAAGTTGCAAAGCTGTTCTATTTTTTTACCTGTCAACCTGGGGTGTTATCCACTCTACTGTTCCCTTTTCTGCGTTTTCCTAATTACCTTCTGAACAATCTACTTATCTGCCTGCTCACTCATATGACGGTCCAACATGAATGCTTCTTAACTGTTCTAGAACACAGCAGCAGAGTTGCATGAGTGCCTCTAGCTTGTTGAGATGTGAAATTGGACAGTGGGGTGGGTGGGGGTGGTGTGGGATGGATGGACGTGCAACAGGAAGCAGAGGATGTAGAAAAATGAAGGAAATGGGCAAGAGAGAACAAAGAACTAGAGAAAGTTGTGTGAACATTTGAAGAGCCATCTTTAATGGAAGTTGCTATTTTTTATATTCCTCTAGCTTCGTCAACTCCATGCATTGAATTAAAGACTTTCGAAGGCGAAACGGCGCTACATCTCGCTGCCAAATGTGGCCATTTAAAAATTGTTCAGATTCTGCTAAAGGCTGGGGCAGATCCAAATGCCAAAACTAATGAAAACATAACACCACTTTTTTTAGGTAAGGTACTGGAAATATATATTTTAGGCCATAGTTTTCTGTCGTAGGGCATCTAACAGCGTCTGTTGTTAGTTAGACTAGCCCTTGGGTGAATTCAATGTCAGTTCTGGTACAGAAAGTGTAAATAGAGAAAAGAAAGGTCAGATTAAGAGAGAAGAAATTGGCAAAATAAATGTAGAAAAGGTTAAGTTTAAAATAATTGATTTTTTTTGTAAATCTCCATGATTACTACTTCGAGGACTGATGTAGTAGTTAATTTTCAGTGCCAATTTGGTTGTATATCAGTCATTGACACTTGTCAATTTCAGTCCTTTTCAACATCATGATAAGATTTGATTTTCTGTGAGTTTAATGCAAATACATTGAATGTACACAATAGTTGTGTTTCAACAGTGAGACAGATAGTGAGCTGCTTTTTTCACGCTATTGACAGACCTTCAACTCAGACTGCAGTTTTAGAACATTTAGTACTGTGTGTGCATCTGCCCACTTGCCTGAAGTTACTATACCATTTTGCTTTAAATGGATTTGAATGATTTGTTATGTTAGTTCTATATCTGTTATTTGTATTTTTCATTAAGTTTAAAGAAGTTCAATTTCTTTAGCTCCCCTGACCACTTTGGAGATGAGAGCAGCATAAACTTTAATCCTCTAACTGGCTGGAAAGCTGGCTGTGAATGTTTGTTTCTTTAAACAACTAGTCAAGGCTCAGAACACTGCTTAATCTGATCACAGCTGTGGCGAGGGTTGTCCTTAGTTTTTTTTATTCATTAGTGTCGCAAGTAGGCTTACATTAACACTGCAATAAAGTTACTGTGAAAATCCCCTAGTCACCACACTCTGGCATCTGTTTGGGGACACTGAGGGAGAATTTAGCATGGTCAATGCACCTAACCAGCAACGGACTATGGGAGGAAACCGGAGCACCTGGAGGAAACCCACGGGGAGAACGTGCAGACTCCGCACAGCCAGTGACCCAAGCTGGGAATCGAACCCGGGTCCCTGGCACTGTGAGGCAGCACTGTGCCACTGTACAATTTTTGTGCATAGACAAAATTGAATTTTTCATTTAAGCTTCTGCACGCACTGTAAAAACTAGCCTCAATAGGCCTGAATGAAACTCATTGAATGCTCATGTCATGACTGTTGGATGGCACTACATGTGGTCTCTTTCCTCTTGGTCATTTAAAGCCCCAACACTAGTATTTTTAACGTTGCTTAATTTTTCTTTCATCAACTGGATGTTTGATGTTGTTGAATCTTATCCCTCCACCATATTTGAATCCAAGCTACTGAGAAATTTACACAAGTACAGAAACACTTTCTCCTAGTAAAAACATCACAGTTTACCTTAATCCAGAGATCCCAGGTGGTGGTTGGTGGAACCAAAGCTTAGGGATCCCAAATCTGCATAGGATTAAGAACAGTAAGAGTTTTAACAGCACCAGGTTAAAGTCCAACAGGTTTATTTGGTAGCAAATGGCATTTGCTACCAAATAAACCTGTTGGACTTTAACCTGGTATTGTTAAAACTCTTACTGTGTTTACCCCAGTCCAACGCCGGCATCTCCACATTAGGATTAAGAAAACAGAGCTGCTTTCTTCCCACAGAAACATTACTGATCATTAGATAACTGATAAGCACATTTTGAAATCAATTTTGCATTTTCTCACATTCACGTGTCTCTCCTTGGTCTTTTTGCTGCCAGGGCTGCACAGCATAAGCTTCTGGGTAAGAATAGGATGTGCCAGTGCAATCAGTTAGCAATAAAAATACTCTCTGTGAAGTGCGCTCTCGTGGCAGATGAGTTGTAGATCTATTCTAAAAATAAAGTGGCAGATTCTATAAACAATTTATTTACAATTATGAAGGTATCCGCCCACAAAATCAGAAGAAGCTGTCAAGGGTTATAATTAGTTTTTGGGCATAGAGCCTTCATTTTATCCTTGGATTGATTTTTCAACTTGACAGGTTTCCAGTTAATTCTTGGCTTGTAATCAGTATTTAAATTGAATCTGTTTATTTTCTATTATTAATATGACTACAGTCTTAAACGCTACTATGTAGTGTTTCAATATGTTGGAAGAGAAAGTTTGATTGTTTCAATTTTTCCATCTTTGAAGCCATTGAGAAAGGCCACATTGCTGTTGCAAGGACACTTCTAAGACATGGAGCAAGAATTAATGGACCCCATTCTGCGTGTTTATGGAGTGTTCTGCATCAGGCAGCTTATCAGGTACTGTGGCATTCATTGTCTGTCTCCTTGGGGAAAGAGGGCAAGTTTTGATGTCCAGTTAACATTGACATGAATTTTAGCGTAATGTATTGATTTTATGTGTCCACCGTGACAAGATGGTAATGTTGAGTTTTCTAGAATTGCTGATGGTGGTGATGCTCACTCAATGGTGTTGGATATGGAGTTGCAGGAACCTTTTACCCAGCGATGAAGAAATGGTGATATATGTCCACATCTGAGTGGTGTGTAACTTGAAAGGTGAACCTGGAGACGTTAGTGTCCCTATGTATCACATGTACCTGCTGCCATTGGCTACTACCTTTTATGTATATGACAGGCTACCTTTACGCTTAAGGTACCGAGAAGTGAATTATTCATCTGTTCTATGCTAATTTTGGGACAGCACGGTAGCACAGTGGTTAGCACTGCTGCTTCACAGCTCCAGGGACCTGGGTTCGGTTCCCAGCTTGGGTCACTGCCTGTGCGGAGTTTGCACATTCTCCTCGTGTCTGCGTGGGTTTCCTCCAGGTGCTCCGGTTTCCTCCCACAGTCCAAAAATGTGCGGGTTAGGTTGATTGGCCGTGCTAAAATTGTCCCTTAGTGTCCTGAGATGCGTAGGTTAGAGGGATTGGTGGGTAAATATGTAGGGATATGGGGTTAGGGCCTGGGTGGGATTGTGGTCGGTGCAGACTCGATGGGCCAAATGGCCTCTTTCTGCACTGTAGGGATTCTATAATTTTGCACTGCTCGCCATTTTAACAACCAGCCTAACGGTTCTAGCCAGCCAGTGATCCGCCAGGCAAGAACCTTTCTAAAACTTAAAAGTCAGGGCCTAATGACATTGTTCAGATCCTGACTAAATTTAATTCTGGATAGCCATGTTTTGTGCCAATGCCGGTCTCATCAGGATGTGAACGAAAAGTTAACCTCGAAGCACACATCAAAGGTAAGTTGTTTTTAGAAGGTTTCCTTGTGGGCAATGAGAAACAGGAGAGACCATCATGAGTGCAAAAAATGAGGCTGAAATATTTGCACTATCTTCAGCCAAAAGGGCCAGATAGATGATCCATCGAGCCTCCTTCTAAGGTCTTTAGCCTTCAGTCAAGAAACACTGAAGCTGGGTGTTCAGAAACAGCAAAGGTTGTAAGGTCCCAATAATTTTGAAGACTAGTTCTCCAGAACTCGCTGTGCCCCTAGCTTAGCAGTTCCAGTAGCAGTGGCATCTATCCAACATTGTAGAAAATTGCTCAGTTGTGTCCTATTGTCTAATTTCTCAAATAATTTCCAATTTATTGGCCTATTTTCAATTGATAGCAAAATGATCAAAAGAGTCCTCAGTGACGTAATAGTCATGGCACTTAATCACTGTTAACCTGCTCACTGGTGCAGTCTAAGTTCTGTCATTTGAACTTTGTTGGAACATAGACAAAAGTGCTGAATTCCAGAGGTGTGATGAGAGTGCCTAACCTTTAGAAACATGAAGGAGCTTGGATAAAACTAAAGCCATTGAGGATCAGGGAGAAACTCTCCAGTTGTTGGGAGTTATGCCTGGTCCTGGAAGATGGTGGTGGTTGTTGAAGGCTAACCATCTCTGTTTTGTGGCATTGCTGTAGAAGTTACTCAGTGCTGTGACTCTGGCTCCACTACTTGCCTCATTAAATGGCTTTTCTTTTATCATAAGGTCACAAGGGATGGGGAACATGCCATCTTCATCCAATTAAGATTAATAATTGATAGTAGATGAAAGAAAAATGACCTGACGTCAATTACTGAAATGCCCAGTGAGGTGGGAAATGATAGAAGAAGTAAAACTTATTCCGATAACTCTTCTATTAGTCAGTGGTTGATATTGACTAATTCGTAGAAAGGATCCAATAATAAGCCACTGATAACATGATGTCATCAAAACTCTTGAGTTTTTCACTCAGAGGGTGGTGGGTGAGTGGAATCGGCTGACGTCGGTGGTGGTGGAGGCAAACTCGTTGGGGTCTTTTAAGAGACTTCTGGATGAGTACATGGGATTTAATGGGATTGAGGGCTATAGATAGGCCTAGAGGTGGGGATGTGATCGGTGCAATTTGTGGGCCGAAGGGCCTGTTTGTGCTGTGGCTTTCTATGTTCTATGTAATATTTTTGTAAAATTCATTAACAGTATATTTTCACTTTGGTTCTTAATGCAACTACATTCACTTTTCAAATGTATGATCTAAGTTTCTTGCAGTGGAAAGTATACAGAATACCTTTATTTTAAATGTGTAGAATCATTTGAACTGAAAAGTCTCGTTTCAACCATATTTGATTTAGCATTCTGACAGGTATTCCTGAGAACTCACTTTTACCTCCTAGTCGCCATACTCCGACGCCTGTTCGGGAGAACTTAGCATGGCCAGTGCACCTAACCAACACGTCTTTCGGGGTGTGAAAGGAAACCGGAGCACCTGAAGGAAACCCACACAGACATGGGGAGAATGTACAGACTCGGCACAGACAGTGACCTAAGCCGGGAATCAAACCCGGGTCTCTGGGTGCTAACCAGTGCTAGCCAGTGTGCCACCGTGCTGCCCTTAGGGTGATCTAATTGAGACATATCAGATTCTCGGGGCATTACAGAGTAGCTGCTGAGAGGATGTTTCCTCTTGTGGGAGAGTTAAGGTCCAGAGGACACAATCTCAGAGTAAGAAGTTGCACATTAAGACAGAGATGAGGAGGAATTTTTTCTGAGGGTGGTTATTCTTTGGAATTCATTACTGCAGAGGGCTGTAAAGGCTGGGTTGTTGGGAATGTTTAAGGCTGTGATAGACAGATTTTTAATCAGTAAAGGAATCAAGGGTTATGAGGATAAGGAGGGAATGTGGAGCTGAGGATGATCATTTCAGATCAATCATGACCTCATTGAATGATACAGCAGGCTTTATGGGCTGAATGGCCTACTTCTGCTCTTATGTCTATGGTTTTATAAGGACTAAGTCATACAGGTTCTGGAAACATTGCAAAATACAAGCAAATGGACGTCAATCTACTTCATAGAACAGCTATTTAATGTTCCTGACTAGTTTACTATCTGAATCCTAAATTAATCTCACTAATTTGTATCAATTTTGGATATTGGTCACTATTGTAAATTTATAATCTGTAAAAAGTTAACGCTGAATTATTGTGGCATCACTGAACTTGCATTGTAATCTCTTATTGATTTTTGTCATTTAACCCTATCTATTAATGTTTAATTTAAAATGCTGCTAAATATGACTTTAAGGTTAATAAGCAATTGTTCATGACTTTGTTGTCTGACTTTTTTAGTAATCTGTTAGAAAAGGTTAATTTGTTCACTTGGCTTGTGTGATCCTGAGGGAAAGCCGATTGTGCAAATGCCAATAAAATCTGGTTGCTGTAAGAAAGTTTGGTGAACTGAATTTAGGTGTAATTAACTTCTCGGCAAAGATGGTGCCTTGACAACTATTTAAGGGGATGGGGTCTGGAATTTGACTGGTGCCCTGGTCAGGGTATCAATCTCTTACGCATTTTCCCTATCATCAGTCAAACTGGACTTGACTTCTGCACTCCATGTGTATTTCATAAAATTACCTACTTTGTAATCTCCCTTTTGAGCAGCTGGGCAAACCTTTCCTGGACTGCCATTGACGGAAACATTTAGACTTATAACCGGTAATTAAACTGGATGATTCCAGTGAATTGTCAAACTAGTTTTCACATTAACTTGGACAGGTTCTGACCTTAGTTAACTTTGGAAGAATCATGTCTAAAACTTTGAATTATAATGTTTTGCAGGAACACGTAGAAATATTGATGTTCTTGCTTGAAAAAGGTGCTGATAAAGAAGCCAAGGATGATTATGGAATTACACCTTTGTTTCTTGCTGCTCAGTATGGGAAGCTGGAGAGTGTGAGAGTTCTTCTACAACATGGTAATTGTTCCGAATCTTAATACTTCCGTCAATTGCAATAATTCTGGTAATTTTAGAATTGGCTATTTTGGAATTCCAGTTGCACTGTTTGCATTGCTGTCCTCTAATGAGATTATTGCATTTCAGTCTCCAAAATTATGTAATTTCAATGTGAGTTAAAGTGGCTCAGTCCTTATGTCAGGAAACAGAGTTAGTTTTAAGTAATCTGTATTTGGAGGTATTAGAAACAAGGTGTAGCTTTAAGTTTAATGTTGTGTTTCTGTGTAAGAAAGGGCTAAAACTTCAGTTAGCTTGAGTTGAGTTAAACAAATGTGCGTGCATGTCTGTGGGTTTTGGTTTAATTTCAAACTGTATCTGTATTGTAATTAAAGGGTTTATGGCGTGAAAACAAACCGAGTTTGATTGCTTAGCAATCAGGGGCCACCCTAGGTTAGAAGAACACTTTTTTGATTTAGATTTTAAACTGGACCCAGAAGCAGCTGGACAGGACCAGGGAGTTGCACAAAGCAGACTGCGCAAAAGGACACAAAGTCCCAAAACCAGGAAGACGGTTAAGTTAAAGGAACAAGAAGTTGAACAAGATCCTGTTCAGGGGTGCTGAGAGTTAAAGAGACAGCTCAAGAAGTAAAAAGCTAAACATCTCAGGTAAATCAAACATTTGGTGACACCTTAATACAGCCTGTGAAGCAATGTGTTGGCATGGTTGGGTACCTGAGAGGTTGTGTGCAATCTTGAATGCATGTGGCAATCCAAGGCAGAGGAGTACTGAAAGGAGAGATTGAAATCTTTGGAAGTGGATCTTTGGTGAAAGCATCTGAGAGAAAGAGTTGTTTGGAGAGAAGATTCCAGGGTGTAATTTTTTCGAGAGTGGAGTTTGGAACCACTTCAGCTTTGACAAAGGGTCATCTGGACTGAACCTCAGCTCTTTTCTCTCCTTATAGATGCTGCCAGATCTGCTGAGATTTTCCAGCATTTTCTCTTTTGGTTATTTATTTGGAACCACTTGGGTGGAAGTCTTGGATTCTAGTGCTGGGGGAAAGGATTTGTTCACAATACTTTTGCTGCAAGTTTATTTTCTACAATTTGGAGGACTTCTGCATTACAGCAGGATAGCTGGTTCCTGGGCTGGCTCAGATAGGACCAGCATTACCATACTGTTGAAAGACCTGTAGCTAGAAAACAAAGTGGGCAGCAGCTCACTGCAGACATTACCTGCATTAAAGTATATAAGAAGAGGCTGTGTTTCCTTGATGTGTTCAAACAGCAGCTTTTCTGGAGGCTGAGATTGTCGAGACAGCTTGTGGCAAACAAACGCAGTGTCTTGGACTTGTTGCCTGTTGGACATACCTGGTGGTCATGTGTTACCATACAGCCATTTCAACACAGAAGGAGATTGTTCTGCCCATCAATTTCATGCTGGCTCTGTAGAGCAACCCTGTTCTATCCCTGTAGCCCTGCAAGTTTATTATCCTTAAGTGCTTGTCCAATTTCCTTTGTCTGCACTTCCATCGCCCTCATTGGTGACGAGTTCTAGGTCATTACTACTTGTGTAAAACACTTCTTCCTTACATCCCCCAAGCACTGATTGCTCAAAGCTTTAAATCTTTGTTCCCTAGTCCTTGTGCCATTAGCTAATGGGAATAGTTTTTCTTTGTCTACTTTATCTAAACCTGTCACAATCTTGTACAACTCTGCCAGATCTCCCAATAAAATGTTTTGCTCCAAGCAGAAAAAAACCCCGGTTTCTCCAACCTAACCTTCTAACTAAAATCCTTCCTCCCTGGAACCATTCTGGTAAATTTCCTCTGCACCTTCTCAAGGATCTTCCTTCCTGAAGTGTGTTGACCAGACCATGAACTCTAGTTATGGCCTAACCAGAGCTTCATAAAAGTTAAACATAGCTACCGTACTTTTGAACCCAATACTTTATTTATAAAGCTTAAGATTCTATATGCTTTGCTAACTTTTAAAAAAATTCAATCATGGAATGTGGACGTCGTTGGCTGGGCCAACATTTATTGTCCATCCCGAGTTGACCTTGTACTGAGTGGCATTTCAGAGGGCATTTAAGAGTCAAGCATGTTGCTGTCCCATATAAGCCAGACCAGGTAAGGACGGCAGATTTCCTTGCCTGAAGGATACTAGCGAACCAGATTTTTTTTAACGACATTCGACAATGGTCATCATTACACTTTTAATTCCAGATTTTTATTGAATTTACATTTTGCCACCTCCAATATGGGATTTGAATCTGGGCCCCCAGACCGTTACTGTGGGTCTCTAGATTTCTAGTCCAGTGACAGTACCAGTATGCCATCACCTCTGCATTTTCAATATGCTCTACTGTCTTCAAAGATCATAAGAACCCCCAGGTCTTTCTGTCTCTGCATGTTCTTTGCAATGGTACGGTTAAATCCATAATCTGTTTCCCTAACCCTTCTGCCAAAATGCATCACCTTGCAGTTTTGTATATTAATGTCACTTGTCTGCCCATTCTGCTGGACTATCTGTGGTTGCTAAGGATACCATTGCCCTCAGTTTTTAATCTCTAGATCCTTTTCTGGGCTCTCGTGAAATATATCCCAGTAAGCAGCCTACAAACGCATACGACAAATGACTTGTTTGCCATGCCTGCAATTTTATGGATTTCTTCTGCTGTCATGCCAGTCCGAATGAGCTGGCGTGTGTATTTGCATGTCTGCTAGCTTCCCATGATCCCAGGGTGTCATTGAGTACACATGTGGCAGTCCAACTTTAGATGCATGCATAATGGCCCTGTTAGAAGTTCCTGTCAGCCAGCCATTTAAAAAGGCATCTGAGCTCTGTGTGAAAAGGCAAACCGCTGTCTACCTCCTTAAACAGTTAAGTTAATGAATAATACAGTCTGAACAAAGTGTCAGTTTGGGTATTAATTTTAAAGATAAATCAAGTACTGAAAGCAAAATATAGAAGGAAATAAGTAGTGACTAGTTAGAGATCAGAGAACATGCACTTTGATGGGAGGAATCAAAAGGCAGATTATCTAAATGGAGAGAGACTACAGGTGAGTGGAGTACAGAGGGATCTAGGTGTTCTAGTGCATGAATCAGCTAGGTCTAACAAGTAGTTAAGAAGGCAAATGGCATTTTGGCCTTTATTGCAAAGGCGTTTAAAATTGGGGAGGTTTTGTTGCAATTGTACAGGGTATTGGTGAGCCTCACCTAGAATACTGTGTACAGTTTTGGTACCCTTACCTAAAATAGGATAAAGTAACCTTGGAGGCAGTCCAAAAGAGATTCACCAATCTAATTCCTGGGATGAGAGAGTTCTCCTATCAAGAGACTCAATAGTCTGGATCTGTATTCCTTGGAGTTTATAAGAGTGACGGGTGACCTTATTTAAACATATAAGATCCTGAGGGGGCTTGACAGGATACATCCTGAGATGTTTTCACGAGTGGGAGAGTCTCGAACAAGGGGACATATCTACAAGATAAAGGGCCGATCATTTAAAACTGAGGTGTGTAGAAGTTTCTTCGTGCAGAAGGTGGTGAATCTCTGAAATTTTCTGCCACGAAAAGTGGTGGAGGCTGGATTATTATAAGTATTCAAAGTGGAGGCGGATAAATATTCGATAGATCGAGGAATAGTGGGCTATGGGGAAATGGCACAGAAAAGAAGTTAAGGCTGGCATAGATCAATCATGATCGTATTGAATGGCGGGGTAGGCTTAAAGAGCCAGGTGGCCTACTGCTACTTCTATTTCTTGTGTTCTTGTTGTTTATTGCAAGGGAAATAGAAAATATAAGTCAGGATGTTTTGCTACATATGTACAGGGCATTGGTGAGGCCACGTCTAGAATATGGTGTACAGTTTTGGTCTCCTTATTTAAGAAAGGACATGAAAGAAGGTTCACTTGACTGATTTCCTAGGAAGAGGGAGTTATCCAATGAAGGAAGGTTGGGCTTGTATCGATTGGAATTTAGGAGAACGAGAGGTGATCTTATTGGACCATATAAGATCATGGGAGACTTGGCAGAGTGGGTGCTGAAAGAATGGTGGGTTGGCCATTCATAAGCCGCCTCGCCATGGATCTAATCTGGAAGATGGCGGGGCCCCCATCTTCCTGTCTGATTTAAAACAAATTACCCCCATCCTCTGCAACAAACCCACCATGGCGAGGGCACAAGATTCTGACATTACAATGGTGACTGTACTTTAAAAAGTACTTAATTGGTCGTGAAGTGTTTGGTTGTGTAAAGCTCTATATAAATGCCACTTCCTTTTCTGTAACTTTCTGTAGCCACATCATTTGTGGGACATGGGATATGGATCTTCATGATGCATTCAACTTATGAAGTTTAGTGAGACTGATGTGGCTAAAAGCCTGAAAAAATAGGTTCCATATTGTACTATAATCCCCTGTGCTCTGTTTTCAATGGAGCCAACCTTAATGTAAATGTTAATATGAAGTAATCTTTGGAACTGTTAATTCTGGTTGCAAATCTTAAAAATTGCCATCAGCAGCAATTTGTACTGGTTTGTTGAACCTGAGTTATCTTTAGGAAATCAGACAAAGAATTAGAACCACTAAAGGTGAATGCAAAAGAGCCCCAGCAGCAGTTAATATTACTGAACTCTGTTATCATCTAAAGGTGTTTTTGCTAACTTGTTTTTAGGATAAACTTGTGTTAACTTGTGTTTATGATAGCATTTGGTTTACTGAAGGAAAAAAGCTAAATGTGTTATATATTAAAATCATTAGAACCAAAATCCCTGGGATAGGGCAGTTCACATATAAGATATAATATGCCTGGGGGAAGAGACATATCCCTCGGAGAAGAGGCAAGGAAATTTAGTGGAACCTGAATCTGCTGGGTTTCTGCCTATTATAGTATCCACCTGAAATTCTACTCAGTTTGGAAGTTGGGTGGAATATTCTGCACTGCACCCCTTAAGTCTGCTTTGGAGATCTTGTGGGGCCGTTGTGTGGCCTCCCCCGCAAATTCTGGCTAGCAACTGTGGTCCCAGAGTTGGCATGGGTTCTGTTGTGAGACTACTAAAAGCCTCAAAGAACTTGCAAAATCAATGTAATTAATTCAAGCAGCAAGTTCAAAAAGCTGAACAACTGTATGCCTCAGGTGCTCCTGAATTCTGATTTCATCCTCTGTAAGCTGCTGGGCGAAGTGTCACTACCTGTTGTTTGCTACATTGGCTCCAAAATAGCCTTTTTGGTTTTGACTGATTTTTTTCCAAAATGCAGGTTAATTTCAACATTAAAATAAAAGCAAAATACTGTGGATGCAGAGTTTTACTCACTTTTATAGCTTTTATTTAATTTCTACACTGTTCAAATCTGTGTTCACTCTCCAGTGGTAATACTGAACCACCCCATGAATTCGTTTCGAGGTGTCCAACCCAGTACCATCCCCAAACTCCCAGTTAATTAAGAACATAAGAACTAGGAGCAGGAGTAAGCAATTCAGCCCCTCAAGCCTGCTCAGCTGTTCAATATGATCGTGGCTGATCTCATCTCAGCCTCAACTCCACTTTCCTGCCTGTTCTCCAAAACCCTTCAAACCATTACTAATCAAAAATTTGTCTATCTCCCAAAATTTATTCAATGTCCCGGCATCCACCACACCCTGAAGTAGCGAATTCCATAGATTATCATCCTTTTCGAGAAGTAATTTCTCCTCATCTTTGTTTTAAATCTGCTACCCCTTATCCTAAATCTGCTACCTCTATGATCTCTTGTTCTAGATTGCTGCACAAGAGGAAATATCTTTGATTTGATTTCTTATTGTCACATGTATTTACAGTGAAAAGTATTGTTTCTTGCGCGCTGTGCAGACAATGCATACCGTTCATAGAGAAGGAAATGAGAGAGTGCAGAATGCAGTCTTACAGTCATAGCTAGGGTGTAGCGAAAGATCAACTTAAGCAAGATAAGTCTATTCAAAAGTTTGACAGCAGCAGGGAAGAAGCTGTTCTTGAGTCGGTTGGTACGTGACCTCAGACTTTTGTATCTTTTTCCCGACGGAAGAAGGTGGAAAAGAGAATGACCGGGGTGTATGGGGTCCTTAATTATGCTGGCTGCTTTGCCGAGGCAGCGGGAAGTGTAGACAGAGTCAATGGATGGGAGGCTGGTTTGCGTGATGGATTGGGCAACATTCACGACCTTTTGTAGTTCTTTGCGGTCTTGGGCCGAGCAGGAGCCATACCAAGCTGTGATACAACCAGAAACAATGCTTTCTATGGTGCATCTGTAAACGTTGGTGAGAGTCATAGTTGACATGCCAAATTTCCTTCGTCTTCTGGGAAAGTAGAGGCACTGGTGGGCTTTCTTAACTATAGTGTCAGCATGGGGGGCCCAAGACAGGTTGAAAAAACTTGAAGCTCTGGACCCTTTTTACTTCGTCCCCATTGATGTAGACAGGGGCATGTTCTCCTTTACGCTTCCTGAAGTCAATGACAATCTCCTTCATTTTGTTGACATCGAGGGAGAGATTATTGTTGCCGCACCAGTTCACTAGATTCTCTATCTCATTCCTGTACTCTGCCTCATCATTGTTTGAGATCCGACCCACTACGGTGGTGTCGTCAGCAAACTTGAAAATTGAATTGGAGGGGAATTTGGTGGCCACACAGTCATAGGTGTATAAGGAGTGTAGTAGGGGGCTGGGAACACAGCTTTAGGGGGCACCAGTGTTGAAGATGATTATGGAGGAGGTGTTGCCTATCCTTACTGATTGTGGTCTGTGAATTGGGAAGTTCAGGATCCAGTCGCAGAGGGAGGTGCTGAGGCCCAGGCCACGGAGTTGAGAGATGAGTTTCGTGGGAATAATGGTGTTGAAGGCTGAGCCTGACATAGGTGTCCTTGTTATCTAGGTGTTCCAGGGTTGAGTGCAGGGCCAGAGAGATGACATCTGCTGTGGACCTGTTGCGGCGATAGGCAAAATTTAGTGGATCCAGGTAGTCCTGGAGGCTGGAATTGATTCGTGCCATGACTAGGTTTTCGAAGCTCTTCATAATGATGGATGTCAGAGCCACCATATATCCACTCTACGTCTGTCCTGTCAATCCCCTTTGTCATCTGATACACCTCAATTCGATCTCCTCTCATTATTCTAAACTCGAGTATATAAGCTTAAACAGCTCAATTTCTCTTCATTAGACAAACCCCTCATCTCTGGAATCAATCTAGCAACCTGCTCTGAACTACCTCCAATGCAACTACATCCCTCCTTAAGCAAGGGAACTGAAACTGTGCACAATACTCCAGGTGCGGTCTCATTAATGCCTTGTGCAGTTGCAACAACACTTCCCTACTCTTATATTCTATTCCTTCAGCAATGAATGCCCAAATTCCATTTACCTTCCTTGTAATCTACTGTACCTGTAAACTAGTTTTCTGTGATTCATGCACGAGGACACCAGTATCCCTCTGCACTGAAGCACTCTGAAGTTTTTCTCCATTTAGATAATAAGTTGCCTTTCTATTTTTCTAAGCAAGATGGATGATCTCACACTTATCCACATTAAACTCCATCTGACAAATTTTGGCCCACTTAGCGAACCGATCCATATTCATTTGTAAATTTTATTTCCTCATTGCACATTGCTATCCTGCCTATTTTAGTGTCATTTGCAAATTTGGCGACAGTAACTTCTATCTTGGAACTTATGTTTTTGGTCCTGGTGCCTTTCAAGATCAATCAGTACACAGGTAGACACAGGAGGTCATTAACATTGTAACTGACCTCCAAAGATGAAGCTTGACTTGGCTACTGCCAGGTGAGAACATTTGCCGTTTAGATTGTGTATGAAACAGGTCCTGTCTGAAGGATCACAGGTGCAGGAACCCATTTAGCTCCAGCAGCATAATTATGAGTTAGAACTTCTCTGTCCTGAGGAGACAGTTCGAGGCTTTGATCTTTGTGCTCTTCCCTCCACTTGGCCGTGCACTTGATCTTGTGAAACTTGTTGTGTTTTCATTGGTGCCAGCAGATCAAAGCAAGTGCGCAGCAGCAGTCCTGTAGGAATGCTGGAGATGCATTAATCATAGTATTTGGCATGTTTCAGTATGTCAGCAGAAATGTACCCGGGTGTTTTCAAATACAGTGATGACCTTGAAACATGTTTCATGGTTTGAACAATTTTTATTTCTCTCCCCCGCCCTCCGCACTACCCCCCTCACTACCCCCTCACTAACCCCCCTCACTACTGCCCTCACTACCTCCTCTCACTAACCCCCCTCAGTAACCCCCCCTCAGTAACCCCCCTCACTAACCCCCCTCACTACTGCCTTCACTACCTCCTCTCACTAACCCCCCTCAGTAACCCCCCTCAGTAACCCCGCTCAGTAACCCCGCTCAGTAACCCCGCTCAGTAACCCCGCTCAGTAACCCCGCTCAGTAACCCCGCTCAGTAACCCCCTCAGTAACCCCCCTCAGTAACCCCC